>NW_004955407.1:4401353-4451165 GCF_000276665.1 Chinchilla lanigera
AAATGTAAGACTATTATTATATGCCCTTTTATAAAGAAGACAAACAAGATAATTACCATTCCATTATTCACTTTCCACAAATGAAAATTACCCAGTAGCCAAAGGAACAGAACCTTTCTTGCACTGGAGCTAGAAGCAAATGTATATTAGTAGTCTCAGAGAAAGGGCATGATAAAAAGCATTGAATAACAGCCTTCAAGGCATCCTGGGACTAAGGATGTCTCTGTGAGTCACAGCTATCTCTGACTATGCAGGTGAATGGGGGTTAGGTTCTCCAGGACCCCTGGCCTTCTGCACCAGGGTTGTCTAGGGAACAGTGGTCCATACATGAGTATTCTGTTTTTTCAAATTGCAGTGTCAGCACTTACTAACTAGAGCCTTGAACATTTGTCCAGTTTCTCTAGCTTTCAGTTTCCTCTCTTGTGAAATGGAGGTGTGATACTATCCGCCGTGCAGGCTGCTGGGAGAGTTAAAGGAGGTGTCAAGCTCAGTTACAGCCAGAAGAGAGAAATGGTAATTTTTTCTTCTTTAAAGAAACAACTGATATTGAGGGATTGCTTTAATCTTCAAAGGACCAGTTCTAGAACTAGGACATGGAAACTTCTTGTACTAAGACTATTGATACAAGATATCTACCTTTCATTCTTACTCAAGTATCATGATATTTTAAAAAGGAGCAAATATCAGATTTGATTTTACGGTGGCCTACAGGACTATCTAGAATAGAAACTAACTGCAAAGCAACTCTTAGGACTGAGCCCCCAGGACACACGAGCCTCCAGAGCCTTCCAGCACTTCCTTTCATGTCTCCTTCCCACCCTCCCTCTCCTCCAGGGTTCCATTACTAAACTCCAGCAGCTAATCGGCACTTAGTCCTAGTCTTTGCAAATACACTTTTTTGCTGTTTTAAAACATTTTCCATGTGAAAATTAATGACGTTTTTATTCTTTCTCTCAGGTACAAAAACTTGTTTTTGCTTTTATTTGAATAATTGTCACTTTGTAGTTATTTGAGTACCTAGGAGGATGTTATACGCCTTCCAAAGTGTCATCAACTTCTAGAAAACACAGAACAAATGAGTCCTGAGGTACAATCTCAAATGCTTGTGCCATGGTTCCTTGGTTTCAAATAAATACATTGAAAATGTTCTACTAATATGTAATTTGACATTTTATCTTTAATTTATATGTCTAGACAAGGATGGGTTAGGTTAAGTTAGGGCTTCTCAATCCGCAGCATGTATTTATGTTTGCCTACATAATTCCTTATTCTGCATGCTGCTCTGGGCATTACAGGATACTTAGCAAAACCTCTGGCCCCCAAACATGAAATATTAACAACCTCCTCCTTAAGCTGTAAGAATGGAAAATGTTTTCAGACACTGCCAGATATTGCTTGAAGGCAAAAACATCTGGGTTCAGAGCACTTGCAGAAACATTAAAATTCATTTTATGATACCCTAAAATAATCTGTGTTAGCATTCGGCTTCTTGGCATATCTGCTAAAGTTTGAAAGTTGCATGAGGGCAGGGGCATTTATCTGTTTTGTTCAATGCCACATTGCCAGTGGTACAGGAGAAAGCATTGGATACTTGATATAGCAGCCATGCATGTATTTTTGTTGAAGAAAATGAATAAAGGATGGAATAATTAACATACAACTTCATGGGGCTTTACACAATATTTACCTTTCATGATTGCCATACTATTTTTCCATATGAATAGTATGCTTGCTTCCTTTTGACATAAATTGAGGTCATATCCCCTTTAGAAACCAAGAGACTAGAGAGCAAGTACTGTATTCTCCTTCCCCTTAATTCAATACATTAATCAACTCTACATGCTGTAAATCTTGTACGCATTAAAATTGATGGAACAAAATA
Organism: Chinchilla lanigera; assembly: GCF_000276665.1. Taxonomy (NCBI): domain Eukaryota; kingdom Metazoa; phylum Chordata; class Mammalia; order Rodentia; family Chinchillidae; genus Chinchilla; species Chinchilla lanigera. The sequence continues at coordinate 4,403,236 of NW_004955407.1, forward strand.
TTCCATCCTCAATACAGATAGCAGCCTGAAATAGACAGCAAACAGTTTCAAATCTCTGAAATACAAATTTTCCTCTCTAGAATCTACCAGAGAAGAAAAATACTCCTTTCCAAACATTTACATTAGTTCAGGTTAGTTTCTGAGGTTCCACAGAAGTTCACATGCACCTTATAACACTATTCTCATCTCACGGCATATGTGCTCTTTCTTTGTTGAAATGAATCCTTATGTCAAAAAGCCACAGCTGTTTTCAATTTGCTTTTAACCTTTTGTGATGTTGTAACTGACCACTGAACTGAGCATGCAAGAATATTTATATTCTGGATTTTTCAATATTTGAAACTATTCCTCCTTTTTATTTATTTTTGTAACATAAAGAAGTCCATGGGTAGTCATGCGGGGTTATGTGTTTCATGATCTTGGTGACTTGGCTCCCTGGGTCTTCTCTCAAAGCAGCTCTCTCTGATTAGAAGTTCATAGTGTGATTGTGTTTTGAAAGGCAGGTAAGAGCTACACATTGCAAAGGATTAGAAGAGTAATATCAGGAATGTGACAAGTGTTTACAATTTCTTGCACTATCATGGACTCAGTTCCTCACAGAGGCATCCATAAATGATGATAGAGTTATCTGCCAACAGGATGTTTTGTCCACACCTTGGAAGATGAGACACTAAAACCGAAAAGCATAAATGCAGCCTTTCTAGTCCATGTGATTCTTTCCAAATGGACCATACTTTAAGAACACTTTCATCAAATATTATCAAAACAAGTGCTTCTCTGCACAATTGTTCTCTATTAAAGTTCAGTGCCAGCTGTCAGAACTGTAATATAAACCCTTATTAGCTCTTATAAGTCCTACTCTGTAACTAATAAGGAATTGTCAAAACTATAAACACAGAAGTGGTGGTGGGGAAATCACAAGGAAAAAATGTAAAAAATGCTCAGTGACTCTGCACTGACAAAAGCAATCTTTATAAAACTATTGCCAACACATTTCATATAGTCTAAGTACCTCAAGAGGGAGAGAAAACCTTGCTTTCTGTTTATTTTGCATAACATTTGATTCCCCTTAATCTGCGAAGGATTGACGAGAAAAGCAAATAAGTACATTGAAAAAGTTAATGAAATACAAATAACCATTCTTCAAATTTGTTACATGTATTCTGAAAAGAAATACTTTGAATTCTTCAACTTTTAGAAGAGTTTTGAAGTATTTCAATAGTTAGAAAACACATACATTTTAAATAACAAAGATGTGTTTTTTTACAAAAGCTCTACGTTTAATACTATACAAATATTAATGAAAATTGTTTAACAAAGTGTCATGCACCAAATCAAAACCAGGGAAGGCTATTTATAAAAAATATCATTTATTTAAAGGAAAGAAATTTAAAAACTTTCTGCAGTGCTCAACCAGACTTGACAGTGGTTCCAGTGGCAGATCATCAAGGTATCCAACAATGTGTTATTCACTAAGATGCCAAAAGAATTGTAATCTTCATGTATTCAACATAGCCAATAGTCCACTGCTCACAAGGAAAGGGACTCAGCTGAGCTTTTCTATTGGCTAATTCTAATCATTTTATAGATGAGTCTACATTTAACATATATTTAGAGAATGTTCTGCAATGATCCTTAGAAATGATACTGAAATTTCAGGGATGGTGATAGATATTTCAAGTAATATTGGAACTATTATCCCTTCGGAAACTGAAATTACTTTACCATGTCTTTGATTCCTATAGCGAATACTGTCCTGGGTCACTTGAGCCATATATTGCAATAGTATCTCAAACAAATAAACCACAAAATGGACCATTATTTACATTTTCTAAAGCCTATGACTTTTGCATACAGAAATTACCCAAGGTACTGTTTGCAGCTTTGAAACACTGGACCAGACAAAATTTTTGAAAGTGTAAAGAATTTGGCAACAACAACAGTAACAACATCAGTAATAGCAACAAGAACCTGACACTCAAAAAGAAGGTACCCTCTGGACAGCTGACAAATGACACCCAGGGCCTAGGTTAGAACCTTGGGAAAATACTAACAGCCTTTAAAACTCAGCTTTCAGATTATGATAAAGAGGAATGAAATATTTATTTGAAGAGAGAGTCTACCTTCCCTCTGTGTTCATAAAACTGAAAAACAAAAGCTAAACTACATAAAGTAAATGAATCCATCTTTAAATAAAACATGATATCTTATGCCATTGTGATTATATGACTATTACTAACATTCATAGAATTGGTTTTAATTTTGAGGCGATTATTTATAATAGCTCATGGTTGAACATTTAAATTATTTTTATTCATTATGACACATTTAAATGGTTAAGCATTAATTTGTTCTCCTCCTTAAAGTTAACAATGATCATATCTCTCCTGAATATGTTTGCAGTTAAATTGTCTCTGCTCAAAATAATCAGATTATTAGTATACACAGAAGAATTCACATTTATTTCTAATATCTTAAATATGCAAATTCAAGGTTTAAATTTGCATTGCCATTTAGAAGAATGAATTGTTATACTTTCAAAAGTCAGAAATGAAATACAATCCTTCACTTTTTTTATATTTGGAAAGATATTCATATTATTTACTTTTTGATGGTACATTCACATAATTTAATAAAAGATATCTACTAATATCACATACTAGTTCATGTAGGCACTTGTGGTATATATTTCCTACAGCTCATAATTTATCCACTATCTTTGTATTTATTTTGTTTTTCTTAAGTGTACATAGCAAAATTCTTAAAATAAATAGGGTAACTTCTGTAAAGAGTCAAGTACAATACTTTAGCAGCTATTCCCTTAATAATTTACTTATTTTTAACTTACATAATCCTTTCAAGGCTGGGATATTATAGCTAACCTAATCTTTTATAGAATAAATGTGAGGACATAAACACTGTGTAAAAAATATTGGCTTGAAGTTTTTGAAATGTAGCATTAAAAATTTTAGTGTTATACTTGTTTGTTCTCTAAACTGTTTCTTAAGTCAGCTAAAACCTAAAAGTTTTTATGGATATGCATTATAAAATTATCCACTTTTAAATTTATGGACACTTTTGAAAAATCAGTGGGAGGAAATCAAGAGTGACTGCTATGTAGAAGGAAGGGAAATATTAACAATAAGACAAGCAAAGAAACATCACCCATGATTGAGTAGACCAGAGGGTAAATGGAACAAAAAATGAAGTCACTTCAGGGAAGATATGCAGTTTCAAGGGAAGTAGACAGTCAGTGAAAAGTAGTAATACCTAGGTGTGTAAATCAAAGGCACTTTCTCTTTCTCACAGTTTTGTAAGATAAGATAAAGAATAGAACACTGAATGGACACATTTGCCACCATTTGTTTAAACTCACTGTAACAAGGAAGGAAGGATTATAGAAAATCTTAATATGCTGATGACTGACTATATTGATAATGTTCAAACATATTTATTCAGTGCTAGATGCAGTACGCTGGATTAGGCACTACATCCATTACCAATTGAAGGCCATGCCATGTGCACGCTGAGAACTTAACCTGTTCGGTCATAAAATGCACAAGCAGCATTCCTGGAGCTCTTCAAGCCATACCTTGAATATTTGTTAGGACAAGAGTCTTGCTAAATAGAACAAATAAATGCAACTGAAATTTGAGGATAGGCTCACTGAGGTTTTAAGGGTGATAATAAGGCTGTCATAACTTATGGTATAAATTTGTGAGAACACACAAAGGCTTGCATCAGTCACAGACTTTAGAGCTCTTTTAGAATTGGCGTAACACATCTAGTTAATTTTGCGTTTGAACACTTACAGTATTACTTACCGGTGATATTTCTAAATTAAAATAAATTCACTGGGTTCAAAAATCATGACTGCACAACTGCTAAAGCAGAAAAGTGAAGTTGTTACTTTAAAGCTCAGGGAAAACAAAATATTCATGATTTTAAAAAAACTCATGCTATGAACAATTTTTATGTTTCAGTTCAGTCCTTGAAAGATTAATCAGTGGTGTAAGTATGTAAATACTGGGGACAAATATCAACATTTCAAAAATAGTTTTATCTTTGCCACATTATAGATATGAATTTTGTAGGCTGATATTTATAAATCAGAAAAGGTCATCATAAACTCATAAAAATAAAATAAATTTTCTCTTAGACACTGAAGTAATATTAATCCTTTACTTCATGTACTCATTACGTTCCAATGAGAGCTACCATAAATCTATTCTTTACTGGTTTTAACTGTACATGATCAAATAGTAAAATATGTTTATTTCAAACTAGGCAAAATCAGCATTTTATATGCAAAGCTTTCTGAGCAACTCAGTGGACTTCAGATAAATAATATAAGCTATGTTGTCTCCAGAACTTACACTCCAGGGATGTTTAGTTGGCATAGAAGTCTCACAGTGATTGTTCATTCAGTAAGGGTGTAATTGAAGGTCTATTCAGTTAGGGTCTCACAATGCTCCTAATAAGACATAGTGGTCTTTTCCCAAGGAACTTCCACTCTGAATAAATTGGAGGAAATTGCTGAATTTATTCAATTATCAAAAAACTTGCTGTTCTAGAGGATGCCTTTTGCTTGCATACATACACTCAGTTGGTATTAAGAACTTTTCTCTAGTTGGTCTGTCTCAATTAACAGACCTTTAAAGTATCCTATTATGGAAACCTCAACAGCTGATTTTAGAATCTCCGAGTAAACATAAAATGAGTGGAGAATACAAGCTGGTTTCCTAACTCATATGTGAAGAGCATATAATTTCAAGTGGTTATCAAAAAGTCTCGGGGTGTGCTTACGTTCTATCAAACACACTTTAATGTTAGGCTACTAATGTAAAAAGAACACAGAATAAAGTTAGCATTCCACAATGAATGTGTAGAGATAGAACAACAGATTTTTCAGTGACATTAATAAGGTATTTGGCAAACTAAGTCTAAACAAACTTGTATGAATAGAATTTATAGTAACCTCCTGCTATGTGCTTCAAATGTAATTTCCTGTATAAAAAGCAATTAGGATCCTTGTTTCCTCTTTCCAAATTAAATCAAAGTAGATACCACAATTCATTGTCAATGATTAAGAATAAAAAGCAAAAAAAAAAAGATCTTGATGCTTCTTTTGAATTGATCCCAACTTTTCCCATACTTCCAATCTTCACAGGAGAAAGTTAGTGGAGAGTTATTCTGGGTTATAAGAAGTATTAATGTTGCTGCAAATGAAACAATGAGTTAGAGTCTAGATCAGCAGTGATGGAAAGCAATGGCAGGTGATTTACCTCATAATTCACTTTGTAATTTCAGTCTTTCAATATTTTCTTTTTTTTAAATGAAGTTCATTGACCTTCCATAAAAGCAATTCAAACTGCCGTGGACCACATTTCACCCAGAAAGTTACGCCAAGCCCAAGCACACAGTCCAGGTAAGGCCAAAGCCACATACATAGTAACTTTGAAGCAGTATCTTATGTTCCTCCTCTTTTATTCAAAATGAGAGATAACTTGCTTAAACAGAAGCCATATTTTAAAATAACGGATTGGAGAAACTTCTAGTAAATGAAGTCTGACGGACGATTGCTCACATTTGGTACTAGGTTTCCCACTATCCCATATCAGTTAAGCTGATGTGATTACATTTTACATGCATTTCTATTTTACTATATTTACTAAATAAGTATTTTTACCTTTTTGGAGATGATTCTTTCTGTGTTCCCACTATGCTTGTCATGGAATTCGAGAATAACCTTTTAGCTACTAGTATTTCCCTCCTCCCTTTTTTCCTCACTCTGGTCATTGAAAGTTAAAGGAGAACCATATTATACTCTTAGCTTTCTTGTATCCTCTCTTCCTTGGCCAAACATCACATAAAACAACCCAAAACAAAGAGGAAGAAGAGTAACTATAACACAGCATTTTATTGCAGAGAATTTTAATTTCCACAACTCCTCCTCTTTCCCAGGAATGCCAGGAATGTGTATTTCAATTTAAATTCTTACTGATTTACCAATGTTTAATAAATCGCTTAAAAATCTACATTCCTTCTGAGGTGGAGTCAAAAAATTTCTTAAAATTCACACATATACAAACACATTTTTAAACTATAAACTGAATAAATTTAGGACTGGTTACATTGTATAGGCTCAATAAAAACTTGACAAATATATGGTTAAAGTATATTTTCTAATAATTCATTCTATTTCAGGAAAATGGATTGCTATGAAATTATACTTTATAAGCAACAGAAATATAATTCCATGGTCAGAATTCTGCTCCTGTATAAAGTTGTTTTTCAATATGATCTTTATTATTCTAAAATCAATAGATTGTTGAGTACAGAGCATTTTCATCGATATGTTTTCTTCCTGTCAGATGGCGATTATTACATTCTCATCATTCAATGAACTGAACTTTACCCCAGTTATCTGCTAGGTTGGAGAATATAATTTGGAGAATTTTAGTACTAAAGTCAGAAAGTGGTCTAGCAATGCAGTTTAGATATTTGGATCCTCCTGCAACACAAACCCAGAAAATAGCACTCTTTTGAGTCTCCTGTGTATTTTGAGGTTTTCAAACAATGAGTCAGTAAATGAATTATGAATCTTGCCTTGTGGAATGAATAAATTACATGAAGTATCTAGCCCTTTGCTCCTAGCCCAAAGTTTTAAGTATAATAGAGATGAATACAAAATCTGAATGCAAAACCTTTGCATAATTAATTAACAATTCCCATGATTAATTTTCAAATTAATCTTCTTCTACTACAGTGGCAAGGTACATTGTACCCCTGGTAGAAGATGAAAAAGATTTATTATTCTGTCTTAAATGAAAATTATTCATTGATGTATCTGGCTTTCATGAGATTTTGAGCTCCTGAAACGTAGACACAATAACTTATTCATCTGTATATTCTCTGTGTCTGGCACATTATTTATTACTTTTTCTATAGTCAACAGCAAATTCTATGATGTATTCATACATTTAAATGGGCAAACATTTATATTATATTTACTGTATTATATTCCTTTCTTCTACGTGGCTTATGAACAGTGACTTATAAATTCCAATAAGTAGAATACCAAACTTAATTCTCTTGATAAAATTTAAAAGCAAATAAAAGTATTAAAATGATCAAGATTCTAAGGACTGTATAAAGTTCTCTTGTATATTCATTTATACATTTACGATATGCTTTCAGTATATTAAACATTAAAACCTTGACTAATGTTAAAGGTCAAATTTTTAAAATAAATAGGGTTATAATCTGACCTAACATGTGTCATAAATATAACTTCATATGAGTAAGATTTCTTATATTATCAAGTGCAAAGATGCATTAATAAAATTAAGCTCAATGACAAAGTTCAGATTCTCTATCAATATATGAAGTATGAAACACACATTGCAACTAAGGGGAGATACAGGTGTTGTCCTGGGCAGTAGAATTGGCTCAAAGAATGGACCGAAGTGAAGTTAAAATAGTTACACCTAAAGTAGTGATGGTGAAACTTCAGGGAAAGTGCTGAAAGTGCAGCCCAAACCCCACTACTTAGTACAAGGTACCAACACTTCATTGAAACCTGATTACTGAGGTTATACTTCAGAAAAAGCAACTTTTCCATTAACATCTTTCACCTTAAAAGAACACAGTAGCATGTGTGTCATAGGTTTGCCACAACTGACATAGAGTATATACAGCAGTAGTAATTTATCAGCCCTGGATTTCTAAATCAAAGAAGTAAAAAACCCTAACACTTAATAGGTAATATCTATTTGATAGCCACATGCCAATGAAGAAAAACTGTAGTGTATCACATGCAAATAAAAACTGCTATGAGATAGATGAACAAAAATATAGTCACCACAGTATCTGGTTATGTTAGAATTAGATTAGCTGAGAAGAAAAGATGTCTCTACCCTCTGCTTAAAAGAAACAGAATTTTCTTTCCTGCAGTTGGAACACAGTTAGATTACTACAAGAGGTTAAAAAAGTAGAAAATCCTTGAAAGTAGCACACATGACACCTGTATGTGGGATGGCCCACCACCAATAAATCAAGCATAATATTTCTACAATAAACTACAAAGCAACATATCAAGTAGGATAAATTTAATGCGTAAGTGGACTCCGGTCAGTTTGAGGCATATTTTGTTGCAAGTGAGCTGAAATTGGGTTTGTTTCCTTTCCACTGATGATAACTAACCTGTGAGAAATGCCACTCTCAGGAAAATAGAAGGCTGTCTCTTACCTTGGCACACAAATCCTCTTTCTTCATAGCCTGCATTGCAGGAGCACTTGCCGATGGGTACAAGCCATTCGCCTTCTGTACTGCAGTACATCCTTGGAGCGTCTTCCTCCTTAGAATTGTTGACACAAGAACCTCTAACTTCCACCAGGGACTGGGAGTCCATGGGTACCGTGTCAGGAAACATAGCTAGATTCTTCACTGTAAATGGGCACTTTTTGAAGTACACTCTCACAGACACCAAGGCAACGCAAGCACCGACATCTTGAAAAGCCAAATAAAATCCTTTTTTGTTGACAGGACCTACTTCTCTAATCTCAGTGTTGAGTTTAAGAATACGGTCCCCAAGATCCATCTGAGTGAAGCTTTCATCAGCAGCAATGGTGTCAATCTTTGTAAACTGATGCTCTCGGAATTTGACCCCATGATCATCATCAGATTCCATGTAGTACAAGTTGAATGTCTCCTTGCAAGTCCCCAAAACAAGTGGAATACTGTTGCAGTCCCGTAGAGTGAATTTAAGTTCCACATAGATCTTCTGGGCTGAGTTTCGGGGGACCCAGTTTGTCCTCAGCCAGTTATTTTGACTATGATCCATGACATTGCATACCTGGTAAGTCCTGATGGGCGTGTAATGTTCATCCACACCGCTGATCTCTTCCCACTGGAGAAGCAAAGAAAATGGTAGAGAGGTAGAATTAAAAAGTGAATCTTTGTAAACAATAAATGAAAGACAATGGGGTCAAAGGTATCATTGAAACTAGAGTAAATGAGCAGAAACTTCAATTTTACTGATTTTAAAAGTAGAGCAACTCCAAAATATTCCTTTTTCCTCTGAAAATAGATTTTTATTTTTTATTTCATTTTAAACAGAGTAGTTAAAAATGATAAATAACAATAGCAACATATCAACATCACAACATAAGCAAAACAAAGCAAGAACATTAAAAGAGATGCAGGGTTTCAAAATAAAATGATACGAGTGAACAGTGGCTGTTATACTACCTATTATTATCTTCAGCTACATTGCTCAGATTGCCAGATGTAAGAATGGAAGATTGTGCAAACCGTTAAAGAGAACAAAAAATAATTATTAAATAAAACATTAGAGATAATACAGGGTTTCATGAGACAAGATGGTAGGAATTCGCTACTGGTTTTCCCATTGCATATAGTTGTCTTCAAATGAGTTGCCCAGATTACCAGCTATAAGCATGCAAAATTGGTCAAAATATAAAAAATATTTTAAGCATTGACTGTTCCTTTCAATATACCATCACACATCAGCAGTATAGTTATCCCAGCTCTCTCTCTCTCTCTCTATGTATATATATATATATTGCCTTTCTTCTTTCTTTTTTCTTCTTTCTCTCATTGCAGTCATTCCTTCCTTTGAGCAGTTTCTTTCTCTTTCCTATCATTTATTGTATGTTTTGAGTTTTACTTACTTTTTCAGGTTCCTACACCTGATGTTTGCACATGTGGGTGGGATTTATTTCACTTACGAGTATGGTCTCTAGTTGCATCCATTTACTAATAAAAAGCCTCAAGTTTGTCTTTTTTGTAGCTGAATAATACTCCTCAGTTGATGGGCATTTGTGTTTTTCCAAGATTTAGCTATAACAAATTGTGCTGCTATAAACATGGGTTCACATATATCACTGTGATATGATGTTTTTAATTCTTCTGGGGAAATACCCAGAAGGGGAATAGCTGAGTTAAGTGGGACTTCCAATCTTAGTTTTGTGAGGAATCTCCAGACTGATTTCCACAGTGGTTTCACCAATTTACACTCCCAACAGCTGTGGGGAAATTTCCTTTCTCCCCACAGCCCCTCCAGCATTTGTCATTGGTTAATATCTTGATGACAACCATTCCTTCTGGGGTGAGATGGAATCTCAGTGTTGTTTTAATTTGCATTTCTTGAATGACTAATGATGTTGAATATTTTTTCATGTATTTATTCATCATTAGTATTTCTTCATCTGAGAAGTGTGTATTCATCTCAGAGGCCCAGTTTTGGGTTGGGTCTTTGAATTTTGGGGATCTGACTTTTTAAAATTCTTTATATGCTCTAGATAGAAGTCCTTTGTCTGTGGGGCAGTTGGCTAAAATTTTTTTCCCAATTCGTAGGTTTTCTTTTTACTTTATTGGTGATTTCTTTTGAAGTGCAAAACCTTTTCAATAAGATGAGATGCAGTTAATTCTTTGAAGTACTTCCTATGCAGTTTGGTTTTTTTTATGAACTCTCTGCCTACCCCTGTCTTCAAGATTTTAACTTAGTTTCTCTTCCAGTAGATTTAGAGTTTCTGTTTAATATTTATATCTTTGATCCATTTTGACTTTAATGCGTGGTGATAGACATGGGTCTAAAAAATATGGAGCGCTTCATGAATTTGCGTATCATCCTTGCACAGGGGCCATGCTAATCTTCTCCGTAGTCTTCCAATTTTAGTGTATGTGCTTCCAAAGTGAGCGGCCATAACATTCTCATTTGTTGTTTTTGTCATGTGCAAGGTTCAATAAGTGCTTTGACACAAAGCAATCTATAATTTTGGTCAACACACTCCAATTGCGTTGTACTCTGTTGGATATTCGGGAAAAAGTCACTTAGCCATTGACGGAGCCTACGCCAACCTGCAGAGATCAAAAGCTGAAATGAGCCACCGCCCAAGGCATTACACTTGGCTTTGCTGTACTGTGTTCTGTTTGCTCACTGTGTAGAGAGGAACGGTCCCAGCTCTGGTAAATGTCGTGTGGTAAAATGAAGTGAGTCTAAATTCTACCTTTTCATACTCAGGTTCTCTTCAGATTGCACAAATCTTCCACCTTTCAAATCCCGCCTTTACCACGTACCTTCCTGCAGATTTTGAAAGGTACTTAGGTCATTTCCAATCATAGTGCTGGGGAACTATGAAAGAAAATTTGAAGTAGGAACATAACTGTGCAAAACTTCACCCCAAAAATAAAAACTTAGAGTTATGCATGTAAAGCAGAAGACATAGTGCAGTGAACATTTCAGTTATAATATTTCATGCCCATATTAGATTTGACATAGTTAAGAAATATAAAAATATATGTTCTGTTGTTACTCTTATTGCAGTAGTTTAGGTTATACAAATACAATATTACCTTACTACAAATAACTTGAAATTTTCAAGCCTTGTTAGAACAGTAAAGCAGTATTTGCTTTGTTTTGTTATCTTTGGAACAGATTTTGAGGTTTTAACTTAGCATCATATTGTTTATGTTACTTATGATCCTAAAGCTATTACCCCAGCTGCTTCCAACTGTCATTCTCTGTCTACACGTTCTTTCCACCCTGTCCAATTCTGCCTCTTGCTCCCTGAAAAATACATTTTTGCCATATTGTGAACTCAAAGTCTTCTCTGCCCCCTTTCACCTATGCAAAAACTTTTAACCTCTCTAGTTTGGCATTTGCATTTCTTCACAAACTTGTCTCAATGTATGTATTAATTTTTGTAAAAGTTTGAATCAAGATTAGTGATTACATATTTCACTTATACATGTCCTTTGTTCTTGGTAATGTGAATTCTTCTACTGTTTTCAGGAGTTGTGTTGACCTTTTGTCCTCTGTTTCATACTTTTGACATAACTCCTCTAAGCTACATGTTTCTCTGCTCATGGCTTTCCATAACCCTTCTGTTCTTGGGGAAGTTTCCCAGAAAAATTTACATTTATTTATTTGAAAATTTAATTACAAAGTGGGGGAAAGGTAGTTTAGGTTTATTTAATATACATTGGGTAAATTTGGACCTCTTTGTTTCTGTCATAGTATACAGCACAAAACTTCCCCTTTTGGGAACTGGTAAACCACAATATACTCATACATAAGAGAATGTGAAATTGTCACTAGAGAGGGTTATATTTTTGTAGATAAATTTGTTGAAAAGTCTGTAATAAATATGATCCTACTTTCCCCACCATTTTTACCAAGAAGACAAGTTTTAAACAGTTTTAACTAAATCAAAACATTTGAAGTGCATTGATAATATTTCTATTTGTGAAAGCAATAGGAATTTCTATTTGTAAGTTCTAAACAGAAAATAAGATAAGACATTATTGAATTAAATTAGTGGTGATAACCACAAATAAAAAAGCATGACATTTAGTTGATACCTAGGCTTTTTTAGGAGAAATAAAGTATCTCAATTTATGGAATTATAAAAAAAAATGTGGAACTCAATATTGTGAGAAACACACTTAAAATTTTCTAATTCTCCCTAGCTTACTTACTAACTTAAGAAGGCTATATATATATATATATATATATATATATATATACATATATATGGATAGCTGAAATAACTGCACTGCTGATGTCTAGTGGTTTATTGAAAGGAACTGTTAATGCTTAAATTTTTTTATATTTTGACCAATTTTTCAAGCTTATACCTGGTAATCTGAGCAACTGATCTGAAGACCACAATATACAGTGGAACAACCATTGGTGAATTCCTACCTTCTTGTCTAGTGAAACACTGTGTTGTCTCTATTTTTTTAAATAAATGTTTATATTCTCTTTAATGGTTTGAACAATCTTGCATTCTTACATCTGGTAATCTGAATAATGTAGCTGAAGATAACAATAGGTAATATAACAACCACTATTAATTCCTACCATTTTGTTTTGAAACCCTGCATCACTTTTAATGCTCTTGCTTTGTTTTGTCTGTGATTTTGGTATTTTGCTATTGTTCTTTTTTTGCTACTCTCTTTAAAATAAAAAAGGACTTACAATAAAATTGAGTTAAAAAAGGACCTGTTTTATAATTTTTATCATATAGAATCTAGACTATTAAACAGATACTTACTTTATGAAGACAAAATTGGCTTAGCTTTATCATTAATCCTAAGGTTGGCCTGACACAGAACAAACTGGAACTAATGTTAAGAACTCTAAAATAATATACATGATTTGTGTATACCTGCCTTTCAGGAAAGATGATTTCACATTGTACTTTTAATAATTACTAATATACTATTTTTGAATATTCATTCTATAGATGTATTATATAGGAAGCTTTTCAGAAGAAAAGAGTACAAGGAGATTCAATTCCAAGAATTTTTCACTCAAGGGTCTATGCTGGTAATAATGAAACCACAGTTAAACCAGAATTAAGGTAAAAGTTGAACACAAGAAAAAGAAATGAGTGAAGAGTTGTTAATCAAAAATCTATGGTGTTGGGGCTGGGGATTTAGCTCAGCGTCAAAAGCGCCTGCCTGGCAAGCGCAAGATCGTGAGCTCGGTTCCCGGTACTGGAGAAAAACAAAAAAAAACAAAAAAAACAAAACAAACAAACAAACAAAAAAAATCTATGGTGTTAAAGTCATTATTATGTGAAATCATCTCTGTTAGAAAGTATAACCTTGGAGAAAAGCAAGAAGTCGCACAGTAACTGTGAGGATGCTCTGTAAAGCTTTTATAAGTCCGGCTATCACTTGGGTAGCATTAGCAGCAGCATTCATTGCATTTTTGACCATATATGATGAAGACATTCATGAAAGATTTCCAGATCTGCTTTAGAAAGTGGCAAAAATAACAGGGTAAGTATGTTTAAACAAGGGGCAGTACTTTGAGGGGGTTATTGGCAATGCTTTTCTTACTGTAATAATAATTTTAAATTTAAGCCTGTATCAATGTTTCAGTCACACTTCATATCCTTACATCACCTCTGCAATGGCCTTGTCAAGTATAAAGCCAGTAAAAACTCTAGAGAGTTGTGACCTGACATTGTTATTTGAAAATAAGCCTTTTGCTTTTACACTTTTAAAGTCAAGATTTCCTTATAAGAATGGATGCGTTTGTATGTTCGTGAATCACTTGCAAATTTATTTTGTTATTAACATCATTTTCCTAGATATAAAACAGAATACTATGTAGAGATTTTCATAATTTGTTGTAAAATATGATTTTAATTATGGAGCTTTCATTGTAATTTAACTTCAGTGAGCTATCACAAGCCTTTGAAGGCAGAGGTATAAATTGCAAGAAAATAAGGCAAACAACACAGGATGCTTTGTGCATAAATGGTTCCACACAGCAATTATCACTTCATTAATTTATAATGAAGTCCAAATTGCCTGTAAATGATGATGGCTTGCCATCTCCAACCACTTGCAAAAGCAGCGAGTCTCTAACACTAGAATTTCCTCAGTACAAGAGTCAGTAAAAATAAAATCTTTAAATGAGCATTTTTTTTGACAGCAGCACAACAATAAGCATTCATTAGAGGCACTGTTGTGGTGATTTAAGGAATACTCAGATTTCCCATATCTTCCTATTCTCGGCACTAATGAGTAATGCTCATAAATTATTGGGGATACTTTATTGTAACAGTAATAGTCTTAGGACAGACTTAGAAAAAGACAGTAGGTGACATACACAATTGATGACAATACAGAACTGGCCAGTCCACATCTTCATTCTCATTTCTGTGGACCTTAAAATAACTTCTGCCAGTCATTATCTTCAGAAGAAGATAGATTTAGGAAAATCTCAAAATAGTTTCTAAAGCTTGAACTTTCTACAATCAGTAATTCTGAGATTGAATATTTTATCAGTACATCAGAGAGGCCAGAACTGAGTACACTTCTTGTTCCCAGCTATTGCAGTTGTAAGAACCCATGTGTCCCAACATTCTGTGGAGAGATCACCCTGAAATCTCAGCAGAGGAAGACTAGGGAGCAAAGATAACTCACTCTTTATATTTTCTAGAGAAGCGCAGTTCTTTATTACTGTGGTGAAGCATATTTTTGAAGGAAATATACATTTTAATAATTAATCAATGTGTCAATAACTATCACTGTAAAATATCTCAATATAATTAAGGAGTTATTTTATTGTTGACATTGCTTCTTTTCAGAGAGAACATGGTTAACTAGTTTCTAATAGACAGTAAGGGCAAAGAATGTCAAATTTTCTTTAAATAGGGAGAAGCTGAGGTGCATTTATTGCATGGCCAGGTATATTTGGGAAATATTAGTAAGGTGACCAAAGGTAATTTTTAAAAAATTGGCAGATAGCAATAAAAAGTAAATAACATGATTATTATTCTTATAGTTAGAATAAAAATTTTATATTTCAAGAAATAAGTAGTTCTATACTTTATTAAATGTTAATGCTAAATAACCTTCACTAAATATTTGTGATAATAAATTATTCATGTTATTTCTTTTTCCACCCACATTGCTCATTCCCATGTTTTCCTATTATACATAGCTATATTTATTGCAAATATTCAGTGTTCATTGTAGAAATATTTGAGCATTTACTTGTAAGCTGCATTTTAAATGTGAAGATGCATAATTTCATACTTCCTGTTATAATCACAGATATAACTACAAAAACCATTGTATTTCTATTTATTCATAGTTCTTTTGCCCCATTTTAGTCTCAAAAGCACACACACATATACATACCCATTTTAATGTAAATGTAAGTATAAATGCATAATGTAAAAATATTGAGTAATTTAAAATAGCTCGGACAAAAGAATTATAGAATTTTGTTATTTGGTATCTGTGACTGTCAGATCAGGCATCTACATTTGTGGTGAAGGACTTGGGAAGAAAAAGGACAGGATTATACTTTGCTGCTGGAAAGTAGCATCAGTGATGCAGTGTAGGTCAGAATCTCAGGACAGAAATACCAGAAAGGACGTGTCAGGGATGGCATGGCCACTGGTTTTAGTAATAATGCCTACTACGCATTCTTCAGCCCACCCTTAACCTCTAAGCATTTGTAGGAACTTGATGATGGCATTAGAACTGACTTATTGATTATAAGGAGGACAATAGTACAATTTAGGTACAGTATGCTGGAAAGAGCTGAAAAACCAATAAGTAAGTGTAAGAACCAGAGATTGTTAATGAGAAAGAAAAGATTGTCAGAGAATAAGAACATCTAAAACTAGAATAATATACTCTCTCTATAGCTTCTCAGAAACATGAGGCAGGCTGTGGGAACTTCTGCAGTTATAACGGGATGCAGGCTTCTAAAGATCAGTGTCTCCAGGAAGCTTGAGCAGCCAGGGCATGGATCCTTGGGTCCCCTACCAGCCTAACCTTGTATCTTCTGTTTCTACTTTGCTTTAGTTTTAGCTGTTCTCCTCCTCAGTGTGCTGAGATATAAGGGCTGCTGCTGTGACTCTTTACTTCTATGGGTAAAAGTTCCATGTCTTTAACAGCAGTGTGTCTAACTGTCCTGTTTCCATGACTGTCAGCCTCAACTAACTATTATCCAGAAGCTGTTTCAGATATTGCCTGAGGGGTCACTGTGTAAACTTACTTGTTTGCTTTGTTTTGATTTTAGTTGTCCAGGTGATTTTAAAACCCTATGATTAAAAGTCAGTGATACTTATCCCTTTGTTAACTGGACTTTTAACTTCTGAACTCTGCTTTATCCACAGGAACTTCTACCTCAGGCTGTATGACTTCAGGATCCTCACAGCATCCCAGCCAGCATCTCCTCCTTTCTTACTCTAGATTTACCAAGGCCCAGACACGCCACCTACCATGCGCAAAACACTGTAAGGTAGTACTATACCAAACCAAGTAAATCAAATTGTAAATTCCTATTTATAACTAGTGGTAAATGAAAAAATACATCACAAAAACATGAACAGTGTGTAAGGGGAGGGAGTTACTTTCAAGGATATATCTACTGGTAGCAATGAAGAAAACTGGTTTTACAAGTGATGCTATTTTTATAATCTGCTATACTTTGATAGTTCCCCACCACGATTTTTCTGAGGTGATTTGCCATTTTAAAAATATATTCAACTCTACATGCATGAGTTAAATATTTATGTGGAAAGCCCAGGCTGGAAAATGTGGATAATAAAAGACCAGAACATGACTGTTGTCATCCAGAAGTTGATGCTGAAGGAGGAGTAACTGTCACACAAGGTGGGTGAACATGTGCTTTCTACCGGACGTGCTGTGAGGGGCTGTGCTGCAAGGGAGGATGATCCCTGAAGGGAAGGCCACAGAGAGCACTGCCAGGGGAGAAATGGAAAGGTGGGATGTCTCAAACCCCTTTTAATGAGCAGCACCCTCGAATGAAGGAAAAAATAAGAGCAGATCTTTAGACATTTCAGTATAAAGTACCAAAAGTGAATTTTTAGGCAGCTGATTTCTATTTGATGAATATACTAAATTTTTCTCCTGAATCAAATTTTCCTGAAAGATTATAGAAACATGTAATTTATCTTAAATAACATATATGATATTATATATTAAAAATTTAATATATATGGAGGGGATAACACGGTTTCTTATACTGGAAATTTTTGACAATTAAAATTCAGAAAAATCCTTGTTCTTACTGAAAGATGTCATTTTAACCAACAAAGAGTACAAAAATGCATATAGGCAAATAAGTAGATTTCTTTCTTTCTTTCTTTATTTTTTTTTTTGGTTTTTCTCCGGTACCGGAAACCGAACTCACGACCTTGCGCATGCCAGGCAGGCGCTTTTTGCAGCTGAGCTAAATCCCCAGCCCCCTCTTTAAAGATTTTTTGTAAAAATAGTATACTGATTAAGCTTTCTTTCAAGAACATTAAATTTATACTTGTATACTAATGATTATGTGCAAAGCTCTATATTAATATGTAGTAATGAAAGAAATAGTGCATTTTTTTCCCCTTTTGTACCAGGAATCGAAATCAGGACCTTGTGCTTGCCAGGCAGGCACTGTGCTGCTGAGCTGTGTTCCCGGCCCCTGGGCATCTGATCTTAAGAAACATATTGATCCCAGTTTTAGACACTGCTCTTTGAACTCATTTATTTTTTCATTGTTCTTTACTCTTTTACACAGTCTTTGGTTGGGGTCAGTTTCCCCTACCAAGCATCTGTGCTCGAAACAAAGTTAGTGCTCTACAGAAATTTAGTAAAATTAAAAGATGATGATGTGCCAAATGTTAAACACACATAATTTAAGAAATACGGAAGAATGATTTTGATTACGGATGGCTCTGGACTGAAGCATCAGTACTGAGTAGTTATGTTTTAGAAGGCGACTTTAACTGAGTACTTTCAGATCCATGCCAGGTTGTGATTTTGAGGGATGACTGAAATAAATTCCTAGAAAATACATGTCAATGAATTTATGATAAAGATTTTTGGCATTAATCATGAAATAATTTTATAATATAAAGAAAAGGAATGTGAAATCCTGGCATATGTGGAATGGGAACGGAAGAACCCCAGAGCATAGATGTATGAACGCATGTATTGAGTCAGTGTTCTTTCTCTTTACAAGGGATCTGTTTCCCCTTCCCTGTCCTAATCTAGCCAGAGACATTGCAATGTATGATACTAAAATATAAAATAGGGAGTCAAAGGTCAATTCAGCATTAACAATTTATCAGTTAAATGTGCTTTAGTCAAATGGTTTTATTTTTCCCATAACCTCAGTGTTCTTTCAGTGATGAAAAATGGAATTTCCAATGGAGAGGTCTGATTTTTAAGTGATGAAATATTTCTATTTCTATTGTCAAGATTTGCAATTTTATTCTTTTTAAAACTATACCCATCAAGCTTAGCATGACTTGTAAATAACTTCACCAAAGAATAGGAGGGTGAGTAAAGCAGCATATAATAAATTATTATCTATTCTGTAAGAGTTAAGAAGGAAAAATATCATTGCATACATTCACTAGAGATTTTCTCACTCTGTCTTCCTGTTCATCAGTACTAACTGGCTTCATTTTTTACAGAAGAAATTTCTTTTAAATATAGAGGAATAGAACAATAAGACTACCACATTTCTAATTCTTGGAAAAATGCTCAATTTAGAATCGTTTAATAAAAATGTAATCTTAGAATTCAGTGTAGCTGCTTGAAAATAAGGAGAGAAAATTCCATGCAATTATTCTATGCAAAAATTCCATGGAATTATTAAAGATACCTTTAGAAAGAAAAAAATAAAAAGAATTTCAGAAACTGTACTTTGAACTACTTTTGTTAAGTAGTTGGCTTTACTTGTCTAGGCTGAAAGCTGTGCTCAGGTGGACATTTATAGAATTATTACAAATGGCCAACTACTTAGAAATTAATGCATAGCAGTGACAGCAGTACATTTCATATTGGCTGTGAGATTCGTGTAATTTCCTGCTATGATAATGGGTCACAGCCATGGTAATTCATAGCAATTTACAATATACCTGCGGAGCACTCACAGTGACAAAAATGAAATTAACTCATTTTACCATGGGACATATGCTGAGTTCTACAGTTCTTCAGACAGCAAGCATATTTTTAACCAAATAAGTGTAATTCTTAAGAGCATTTGTCTGAGATGTGTAGCACCGATTTTAAAGCTACAGGGACTCTTTTTGCTGCTATGCTTCCCTGCAGCTTAAAAAACATGCTTCAGAGAAATATTGAAATATTTTATCCACTGAATATTGAATATGATATATTTAAATCTTTAAACTTTAAAGGTAGATAAATCTTGGATTTGAAACACAGCTGTGCTACTCAATAGCCAAAAGATTTAATATACTATTCTTAAATTTACACATCTGCAAAATGGGAAAACTAATTCTAAATACTATTTAGCCATGTGAATGAATACTATTCATCCATTTAAAATGGCTATAACAATGTGTAGCACATAGCAAGCAGTAAACGAATGCTGTTACCCTCCTAAAGCTTGGTTAAACAAAAATGTCTTTGGAATATACTGTTTATTAAATATATAATAGGAGTACATTTTCCTTTCAAACTTTCTCTATTTCCTCAAATTTTGTATGTTTCTAGATTTTCTTTAAATATATTAAAGGTCACTAATATTTCTGACGTATATGTACTGTTTTGATATCGAATAAATACAATTAATTACAAAGTCTACTGAATAGTTGGTTGTTTCTCATTTTTATTACAGATGATTCTATTGCTTTCTATGTGTAATAAATTTGATCTTCTAAAGTCTATTAAAGATTCTGCTAATAATATTTCACATTTTTCCAGGTTTTATGCTTTTATACGTTTATTAAACATTTATTTCACTTCTTTTTAAATGAAAACTATATAGAGATTTATATGTGTCAACAGACACATTTTGTAGTTTAATAAAAATAAGTGTTTTTCTATGTTCTTTTCTCCATACTGGACAGTGTGATAAACGTCTTCAGTTATATTAGGTCTAAGATGGAAATGATAACATTAAACTTTTTATAGGATTGCTTACTTGCTTAATAGATAATTTAAAACTTACCAATAGCTAATAAGTGCTTATGTAGTCATCTGATAACTACATAAAATAAATGTTTATTAAGTACTTGAATTTACCAAGAATGTAGTTGTCTGGCAGTACATTACTATGAAGGGGTAGAAATCATAGCCTTTGGAAATTTATATTACAAGAAGGAAACATACATATAAGGATGAAAGTCTAATGTTAGATGGCCATTTATTCATTCAATAAACATTAACTATGGGTCAGATATTCTTCTATGCCCTGGAGATCACCAATTCCTTTGGAAAAACTCCACCAGAAAACAAGGTGGCTTGGTTACAGAGCAGAAGAGAGGCACACAATTTTGGCAGCTGAGCTGAGGACTCACAAAAGTCAGCTTTTTTCCCTGGGGTTACTGTGGTTGCCATAAACAGAATGTTAGAGGACTATAGGACTGCGGATGAGGACGTCCATTTGCAAAATGGTGGAGGTTTGTTTTTTTTTTTTTTTTCCCCCCACTACTACAGAGGTTGAAACAAAGATAAGAGGTTAGGGAGGTAACTTAGACAGGAGTGTCTAGGGCGGTGGGTTGGAGGATGGATAGAGGCAGGTGAATGAGTTACTGCTAAGGGAGGGGTAAAGAGAACTTGTTTCTCTTATTAATTATTGACACCCAGCACCCAGTGAAGTTACACCGAATGAATTAATGAGTAGATTAATTTTTTAATAAGAATAATAGTTTAAGATTTGGACTTTGAAACAAAAATCTGACAATGTCTGAGTTTTTAAGATCATATTTGATAGACACTATGGTCCTTTAAGTTTAAAGCAGTAGTCTCTTCGTTTACTGAATTATTTTATCCTTCCATCGTCTGCTAGTCTATGACTATTATTAACTCATCCGCCTATGCATCAGAGGAAGCTACCTAAGGGAGTCCGTGACTTGTGACAAATCAGTTAGCCAGTAAATAGTGGGGCCTGGATTCAAACCCAGAATTTAACAGCCACGAAGCTTTCCTAAGTTCTGCTACTCTGTTCTAGCAAGTTGGAAATAATATCACTAGCAGAGGAAGGGTGCAGAACAGGTGGGAGAAGTTAAGGGAGAAAGAGGAGCAGTTTAGTTTAATACAAACAGCCGAATACATCAATACAAACAGATGATGAAGTTTCCAAAAGAGAGAAGTCATCCCAAAGTCAGGAGAAAAACTTTTAAAAATAGAAATTAAGATTTTGGAGTCCCATGAAACTTTGGAATTATTAAAGATACTTTCGAAAGAAAAAAATAAGAAGAATTTCAGAAACTGTACTTTGAACTGTTTGTGTTAACTAGAGAGAAGGAAAAAGATGAATTGATGAAATACATGGAAATATTACCAAAATTATTCACTGAAGTATGTATAATGAAATATTCTTGCATCAAAAACAATTTTTTAAAGTTATGAATGATATTTCATACTAAAAATGAGCAATTACACAGGTTGGAGTAAACACAGAAAAATATCGAGACATAAGTGAGAAGTGAGCTTTAGGAATTGTGCGGTTATCGGGGAGAATGCTTTGGAGTAAAATCCGAGTAGTCTGAGAAGAACGAGCTTGGAAGAAGTATGGCACAGAGAACTGGAAAGAATGACTTTTTAGTTATCAGGGGTTTTCTCCAAACTTCATGGAACTGAGGAGGTTATAGGAGTCAAGGCAGTAACTGTAGAATTTTTAAAAAACAATTTTATTATTGAACAGAAATATTTAATGGGTTCTCCAGGGGGAAGATGAAGAAATTGACATCTACAGAGAGACAAAAATGTCTACTGTCAAATACTCATAAGGGGCCAACCCAAGCTAAAACTCAGGCTTTTTTTGTTCACCTTTCAATTTTAATTTTTATTGTAAGTTTTGGAGTGCATGATGGCCGGGAGTCTGAACAGGGACGTAACACATCTTAATTCTTCTTTCACCCCCTTCCCGCCTTTCCTTTCATCTCTTGTCTACCTTCTTTTCTGCAAAAGATGTATCTCCATCTCCTAGGACCCAGCATGCCTACTGTCTGTGTTGGTAACAGTTTGTCATACTCTCTGTAAATTAGAGAGGACTAGTTTTGTCATTAGTTTTGGTAGAATACTGATCCACTAGTAATGAATATGAGATATAACTTGAAATTCTCTTCTCTTATTGGCACACATTAATGAATCTGAAGAAAATGCCAGAATAGGACATTAGTCTATTTTTTACATGTGACCAGTTATCTCATTGAAATCCTAAAATATAAGAGCATCAATTCAGATACTGACTTTATTGGAACATATATTTATAGCACATATACTATTTTACTTTGTATTAATATTTATGATTATAATTTCTTCATTTATAATCTTAGTCTTGATATTTGGAAGGCAATTAAGAGTTTTTCCCTATAATTCTAGAACCAAGAGTTATTTTCAGTATCAACCATCATCAAATAGTATGATAGATGTTGAATGTAAGGAAATGAATGCTGTGAAATATAGTGAGTTTCTAGAACAAAATGTGCAGGATTTTCCTAGTTATTGGTAACTTTTACCAGGTTTGCTTAGTCTCCGTCATAGCCACCTACCAAACTTTTATTATTCATCAGAGCTGTATCTAAGTTCTTGACAAGTCTGAATCTAGTGTATCTCTGGTAAGCAGTCCATCAGATAAAAGATTATTAATGTCTCCTTTGGGTAGATAAGCATTAGTCTACCAAAGACTACAGAAGGTCTGGGATCTTGGTTGGCAGACTGCATTTCTTCCTTAATTTGTTGGAATTATCTCATTTTGTCATTTTTGTTAGTTTATTCATTTTTATACACTTGCAGACATCACTCTCTACCTCTGTCCTACCTATGTAACACCTAAACTCCTCTTTCTCCAGCTCTGTTGCTGCCTGTTGCAATACTGAGTGACTCTTTGATCTTTTATACCTAATTAAAATAGCACATCATTGTTAATATTTTCTTCCTCTCCACCAGGATAAAGTCTCTCTCTTTAGCTGTGTACTTTTTTTACTTCTAAATAGTTCTATTTTCACGTATATATTGCCAAGTACTTTACTGATTTGTGCATTAAGTTTCTGTCACTACAACAAAATACCTGAGAGAGTCAGCATATAAACACCAAAGATTCACTTTGCTTCACAACTTTGGAGCTTTCATTGAATGCTTTGGGCTGTAATGAGGCAGCACGTCATGGCAGGAGAAGATAGAAGAACAAAACCACTTCTATTATGGCCAGGAAGCAAAGCAGAACTAGGCAAAGGCTCATGTCCTGTCTGAAAGCATGCCCTCAGTGACTGAAGCACTTCTCCCTGCTCCCCAGCTCCTAAAGTTCCACATTTCCTGAAAACACAACATGAGGGACAGACCTTTAATGCATGGGTCTGCACAGACACACAACATGCAATCACACCAGTTTGCTTAACTATTTTTCTCTAAAGAAGTTACACTTTCCCTTAAGGTAAAGCTGTGTTATTTTAAGGAGAGAAAATTTTCTTTGTGGCTGCAAACTCTAGCATAGTGCCTGAAAACTTATATACTTGCAGACAGGATGGCAGAAAGGGACATAGCTGTTTGGCACAGATGGGAATTATAGGAGTCTGGTAAGCTAGAAAGCAGGTGAGTTGGCTCAAGGAAATACCACTTTAATTTTTAAGAATCACTGTAGTTCAAATGATCCCAGCCACTTTTCTCCAAATTTAGTAAATATTTGATGAGTCATCCCATGTTTGCTAAATTGATAGTAATGAAATATTTTGCTAATATTTAAAACAGGAAGAACAAAATCCAATAGGTAAGGGTTTGGTTATATGTTATGAGCTCAACTGTATACCTCTATAATTTATATGCTGAAGTTGTAGTCCTCAGTACCTCACGTGTAACAGTACTTGAGGACAGTGTCTATAAATAGGTATTAAATGAAAATGAAGCATTTGTGGTGAGCCCTTGGCCAATATAACTGAAGACCTTATAAGATGAGAAAATTTAGAAACAAATATGTATGTACAGAAGGAAAATAACATGGAAACCCAGGGAGAAGGCGTTCATCTAAAAGCTAGAGATGCGTACAACACATTCTTTCCTCAAGACTCAGAATAAATTAGCCCCAGGGACACCTGGATTTCAGACTTCTAGCTTGTGAGAATAGTATTTCTGTTGTTTAAGTCACTCAGTCTGTGGTATTTTGTACAGTAGCTACAGCAAAGAATAAAACATGTTATAATATTTATGCAAAATTTTGAACCTGACTATACACATAAACTTTATGTTTATGGATGTCCATTCAATTGGTTGATACATAATATTATTGCCTTACAGGACTGGAACATCTTCTATCATAGATATGAATAGTGAAGCATATTGAGGAGAGTAACAGCGACCAAAAGAAGCATTAAGGGCTTTTATTACAATCATACCAGTCCAGAAAAGTTGAATTTTTTACCAGTGTCTCCTAATAAATGTTAAAAGATAAATATAGGAAATTGTTATCTGATTTCAACAAGGTGCATAAAATAAACAAAAGAAGGTGATGTAGGCTTTAGGTTACATTCTCTTGAATGGGTTAAACACTCACAAAATAGTTAAGCCTAGGTAGTAAGGCGCTGAGTGATTACAGATGGGGATGTTTAACAGCATCACACAGGAAGTATCTTAGAGTCCATGCTTTTACCCAGTGAAGTACCTATGTTGGGTTCGGATATAATTCTGAAATGATGCTTCCAAATAAGAGTAGCTGAGTTTAAAATTTACTTTCTATTGTACTCTGAATGGGAAATAACAAGGCTACTCAACCAATGAAGAAAACATTAATAATAAATTGTAGAGCATACTGTACTGATTTCTTACTAATTCATTGTTAAAAGTAGAGTACTTACACTAATTCCCAAAAAAGTAACTGATGTGGAAAAAGAACTGCAAAATAAAGCAAGATTTCCTTTATTGGAGGAAAAGCAACGTGTCAAAACTGATCTATATGAGTCACTGAAGTTCACAACGTACTGTACTATGGGAAAAGGATCATTCAAGATCAGAAATGCCCTCACAGTAAAGCTAGGTTGCTAGGTATAATTTTTGATATCGTTCTTGTATTGTGAGAGTGGAGACTGGACTCTAGTACCATCACAGTGAAAGTTTAGATATTAACACTAACTAAAATTTCACTTTTTATTGGCTATAGTCTAAAGTGTACGTCTCATTTCAGAGTGTAAGATCAAGCCTCCCTGTTTAGTCTTCCTCATTCTCTTCATAAATTTCCATACATTCCGTTTTGAAAACTTTATTAAGACTTCAGAAGCAGACTGGAATCTGTGTCATTATTGTACTCTATGTATGGATATCTGGTCTAGGGAGAATATAAGAGAAGCAATTATTGTGGTTTCAGATTCAATCACTTCAAAAGTATTTATTGAGCTCTGAGCTTTTTCTCTTATTAGAAATCAATAAAGTAGAAGAGAGCAAAGACCCCAAGAAGTGATCAATAAGGGAGAAGGTAGCAAAAGACCCCAAGAAGTGATCAGTAAAGTGATCAGTAAAGTGATCAGTAAAGTGATCAAGAGAACAACTACAATAGTGCCCAACAGCTAACCGAGAAGGAATCTCCATAAGGATGAGGTAAGCCAGCATCAGCTGTGTCAAATATCACTGTAAATGAGAAAGGGGGCAGGTGACGGGCTGAGCCACTACATTTAGCAACATAGACATCACTGGTGCGCCTGTAGTAGGAGAGATCTTAGCTCATTTGTTCTCATCCAGATGTGCTACACCCATTTGTTTTTGAGTAAAATTTTGTTAGGTAAGTATTGCTTGTGGACCCTAAGGAAGATCCATGTATAAGAATAAATCCATTCATTTTTAGGGTTCAAGTAATTACACCACAAAATAACTGAAAACAAAATGCCACTTGTTAGGTAGTTTTTTATCCATTAGGATAACCTGTTTTGCATTGCCCATTAAAATGTTACATTTCTTCCAACTGCATTGTTCTGAGGTGTAGTAATTCTAAAAATCTAAAACTATGTGAAATGTTAAAGCAAGCAGAGTGAGGAGCTAAGAGCTTTTTATTACTAATGAATGTATAATAGATTGATTTAACCACAATTCAGGAGAGTGGCTCAGAGTGGTTTGGATTCAACCTCACACACAACCCAGTCACTCAAGTGAGTTGCAAAGTGGTATCATAGCAGGTCCCCCAGGTCAGTGCCCGCAGTGGGGGCTCCTGTTGGACGCAGTGTCTTTACGCACACACGTGCACACACACACGTGCATGTGATTCGTATCAAGTATTCCTTAAAGCAAGTGATAATTCCTTATACAAATATACAAAGCTGATGAAAACAAGAACGTGTGCTTAGAAATATATATTTGTCAGTTGAAAGTATTTATTTAAATTAAAATTAAATACTTTATTTTTACTTTATTTATAACTATACAAGGCATTTTATAAGCATTTACTTAATTTGTTAAATATTTTATGCATTTATTTATTGCAAGTATACCAAATAAATGCATTATAAGTATATTAACTATTTAAAAAGTCAAACGATGAAATAGCATGAAAAAGGGCTTTCAGTTACTAATTCAACAAAGACAGGAAATGCACATAAAAATAAAATTGACAGTAAAAATTAAAGTCTGCAGAATCCTAAAACTTAATTCACTATGCAAAGTGAGAATGTAAACTGAACAAAATTTTTAAGTTCATTACACTGTTATTTATTAATATAAATCTAAGACAGGAATTATTTTGTATGGCATAACTCAGAGCTCTTACAGATGAAAATATAGCAAATTAAAGATTAGAAACATGGCTCAAGTAATCAAAATTGAACAAATTCAATAAACAGCTGCATAACATATCACTTCCTTGGTTTTAACAAGTCTTTGAAATGTAATATTTCTATACAATGGAATTTCTTACACAGTCCCCGGTTCACAACATGTTTTCCTATTGTCATTTACCTAGCACTGAATGTGCTATGGAATCAGTACAGCTAGCCTAATGAAACTGTAATAGCACCAGCTGGCTATATTCAAAATGGCACTCGTCCAGGTCTCAAATGTCTTATTTATATACAATGGAATTCTGCCAGCTGTTTAATATTGCAGGCTAATAAATGTAATTGGCAGTACTACACAAGTACAACTAACAAATATCAGAAAATACTTTTCAATGTGAAGTTTGACTTGTTCTCATATCATATAATTAAATTTATGACAGAGGAAAATGAGTTTAAGAAGTTCTACATTTGAAATAATAAAACAACACATCTTTCAAGAGTGAAATGTAAGCCAAGCTACAGGTAAGTTGTGAGTCTACCATCTGGTCTACATTTTATTAAACCAGGGACATATACTGATAGGTAAAGCTTACATGATTATATAAATGAAAAGAGGTATTTGTACAGGTCCTTAGGCCTCTCAGACAAGGTGACAGGTATTACGTGCTTGAAGAGGTCACAATCTAGTGTCAGGATAGATTAAGGTCTCATGATAATACAGTGATTTTACCCAAGAGAGGTTGAAAAGGAAAGTAAGATGGAACCACCAACTGTGCTAATAAAATCTGATGTGATTAGGATTTCATTTCTAAAAACAAACTGCAGACATGTGCCACTTGGAAGAATGGAAGAAAAGATAAAATCAGAAAGGGAACAGAAAGGAATGGTATGAAAGAGGGAGGGAGGCAAAGAGGAAGGGAAGAGAGAGAGGCCGAGAAGCAAACAGGTCTCTCATGAAAAGAAAATGGGTGGTATCTTTTATAGTACTGAAATTTGAAGAAGGGAGGAAAGGGTGGTCTTTCTATCCAAGTATCACTTTTCAAAAGACAACAGCACGGTAGTGCAGTCCACTACTGAAAATTATTTCTTCTGAACCAGTTTGCCCATCCCTGGAAATGGCCACATCCCTGGGTGTAACAGAGTGTTGAATTTAACCATGTGCACAATTATGAATAAGTGAATTACAAATAATCTGATAGTAGACAGTAGAGAAGGGGAGGGTCATGTGGAAATTGTGTGGATCCATGTAAAAGGAAAGGTGAAGCGACCTAACTGCAGAAAGAAAACACATTCTTCAGAACTCATCTACTTCATTATCCCAGATGGATGATGATATACCTAGATGACAGCAAGGTCATTAGTCTTTGACTTACTGATGTTGCTTTATAAACCATATACTAGGAAATACTGTAGCTTTTTATATTTTAGGTTTTTAACCATAACCTTATTGTAATTGAACAGTTACTTGCTGTCTTCATGGACCACATATGTGGTTAAGGCACAGTGCTCATATCAGGTGGGTAATCAGGAAATAGGAAAACAAAAACAACAAAATCGGCTGTTTTCTGTCTTAGAGAGATACTAAGAATATGCGGTGCTTTTTCCTAAGCCTCGTATTTTCACATGTGACTTTGTATCATTTTTATCTCACATAAAACAACCTCATTAGAATTGGGGAAGATGGTGAAACTATTCCATTTCAAGAACTTTTTATTCATTTTGCTTCAGCAATTACAAGAATACCAGGAATTCTATCATGAAAAGGTTTAACTGCCATGAGTACAATATCATACATTGATTTTTAAAGAGCTTTCCGGCATGTGTTTACATTTTGGATTATATTCCTGAAAAACACAAGAGTTTGGTTGTTCCAGAGCTTGTTTATTTTAAAAGTCCTCCACTGACCGCTAATTTGCAATTTCTGCATGTAATTATTGAAAGTAGAAGCACTTATGGCATATCTAAACTAAATTCAAAGCAACCAGAATGTAATTAGATTAATGCCAATGTAAACTCCCAAATCAATGAATGAAAGTCTCTTAAGCATAAATAGAAATGATGGTATTAATGCCAAGAAATCCCTGTGGCCTATAAGCTGCTCTAAGATACCATTGGCGTGTAGGGGCCTCCACTTCTATGAAGTCACTTGAACAAATCAACCAGCCACTCAACTATTTCTACACCCGTATCCTCATATTCCCTTCATGAACACAAGGGAACATAATATCTTCCCTTAGGGGAACTCGCTTGTGCAATTAGTCTCTGAGACTAAGTTAAGCACAAATGACCATCAACCTTTTCCGGAGATCTCTATAACTATGTGATCCCTGAAACTTCTGAGAAATACCAACATTCTGAAAATTTCAGATATTGCTTTGAATCAAATGAATGTTTCCAAAAGGCCAAACTTACAAAGAGTAATAAGAAAAACACATAAACTGTTTACAAAAGTATGCATTTAAAATATTTTACAATGATCAGATACTTACATGATCATTTAAACAATAATTATATGTAAATCACTGAATCGCATAGATTTTTACAATTATGGTTATATTCAAATCTAGCGGTTTGCAAAAGAATATCAGGTAGGATACCAGGAAAACCCTTGTAGCTACTTGCCAGTTTCTAAAAAATAAAGCTTCCTAAGCCATTAAGAAAAAATATAAATAGCTTATGAATTCAGGATTTCAGTTCATAAATTTAGCAAAAGGCAAAAGCTCTTTGAAAAGAAATCATCATATTAATAAAAAGTTATAAAATATGTCTTTCGTTTAAACAAAATTTGAAGGGGAGAGAGTAAAGTTCCTTAAATGACTGAAGGGATAGAACTTAATATATACTGTGATCTTGTTAATTTTAAGACATCTTTGCATAATTTATGGAGTAATGTAATAAAAGAAAACATGATTTCAATCATGAGAAACTATCAAATATTACAGATCCCACCCAAAGCATTATTTTAGGCTGCTATTAGAAATGGAGTTTAATCTATGGAGGTTAATGTAGTATGTAGCTTAAGTGGAATATATTAGAAATTCAATCCATGTTTATGTGATCATATTTTAAATTTATGTTTAATTTCAGTTTTGTGTGCACTATAGTCAGAGGTTTAAGTAAATATTTAATAATTAAAACTGTAACTATAAATAAAAAGACAATAAGAATGCAGTATATTCTTTCAATTTTCAGGTACATGGTCAAAATTTTTGAATAGTTTTATACTACTCTGAGAACCTGACTTCAAGAATTACCTCCTTGAATTCTCAAATTAAAACCACATTTGTAATTAGTTTTCCTTTCAGTTAAAAAAAAATCTACCATGTTAACAAATTTCATTGTCTGCTTTGTGTATTACCATCAAAAGAAAAAGCTATTTATCTCAGATTATTTCCACTCCATACATTTTAAACATTTAATTTATACCATGTTAGTCTGGAAAGCAATACTGTATGAGTTTTTACATAGAGATAGTTTTGAATTTTTTAAGGATGCTTACACAAGAATGGAAAATAGCTTCCTTCCCTGACATTGTCACAGAGCAGAAAGATATGCTACATTTAAGTTGGTTGTATCACAACTTTCACATACACGGACTTTTCCCAGGTAAAGCAAAAGGATTACACACATGCATGATCCACATCACACACAAATTTAACACTCTGAAGGAATGCCTGTTTCACATAAGCCATACTGTCTCTGTTCAAATTTTGTGTGCATTAACTTTTCCCTTTATTATTTAAAAAAAAAGGACAACATTTTCCTCCTTTTGGCATAATGTAAGCTATACCTCTTTAAAAGTATCTATTAAACGAGTAGAAATATGTATGAACTGTATAAAGAGTCAACTGAACATCTGTTCAAACTATAAATTTCCTATACCATACCATCAATGTGTTCGTACTTCTTTTTAAATGGACGCCGAGATATTTAAACTTTGGAGAGCTGGCTACTCTCCACGATGAATAACCATATTTTCTGCACTGCACAGACGACACCACTAGCAATTATGCATTCCCAGGCTGATCTTTTACAGATGTCAAGGGAAGCTCATGAAAGAATGCTCAAAACGGAGGGATGTGGGCATGGTGCAGTGCCACACAGGGCAAGGCATGGACGTGCTACAGTGTGAAAGCACAGCGTGAGACACATATTCACTGTCAGTGAAATGAGCGATGAATTAAAAATCACTTGAGGGGAAACAGGAAGAAAAAAGTAGGAGAGAAGACGAATTTGTGACAGTCTGATCAGTAAATAAGAAAAAAGTACTAGAATTACGCTAAAAGGTAAAAAATGAGGGAAATAATAATTACGGTTTGCCGAATTCTCTCAAAACCACCCCCTAATGCCTAACTAGTTTCCATGTGATGTTTCATTGATTTTTCATTGCAACCTTTAAAGCAGGTACGAGCACCTTACCAAGGAATAATAAAGAATTGATAACTATTTCTTAGTCTGGATGATTTGCTCTATTACTCCTCCTCAGAGCTGACTTTTGAGGCATGTAACTAGAGCAGTGAATAGCATAGGACTTCTTGCTTAAGGGCCTGGGTTTGGTTTAATGTTCTGCCACCACCATCTTAAAATTGTTCATTTCTGAGCAAGGCCTTTTCATTATTCTCTATACCCTTAAAATGATGTATTTGATGTTAATGATTTCTAATACAGGGGACAACATTTGAATATGCTTATCTCCTGATTATAGCACCAAAAATTTAGAAACTTCAAAGAGTTTAAAAGACCACAGTACTCTACACCTGTCTCCATGTGACCCATCATTTTGACTTTATTTTTTCCATTTATTTGGCTGTATCATATTTTGGGATTGTTATTAATTACCTAACAATCAAAATTATTTGAATTCCTATCTCTTGAAATGTTTTAATTAATGTTAAAGAGCTGATATAATTTAGGGTAAATTGCTGCATATTGGTGCATTAAAATATTTTTCAGTAAAAATTACAAGGTCAAACTCTATGACATTGTTCATTTACTTAGTGTAATTTGTCTTATTTACTAAACTAGATGGTAAACATGAGAACCTTTGTGTTCATTAAAAGACCTCCTATAAAACAAAGCACATAATAAATGCATGCAAACTCACTGCAATATTGAAGAGCATGAGCTGTGGGTAGGGGGTGGTGATGCACAACTATAATCCCAGCACTTAGGACGCTGAGGCAGGAGGATCACTGTGAATTCAAGGCCAACCTGGCTCCATAGTGAGTTCAAGGCCAGCCCAAACTACATGGTGAGACACCTTCTCAAAAACAAAAACAAAAAGAAGGAACAGTGGTATAAAAAGGAAAAAAAAGGAAGGGAGTTTTTAAATAATAAAACTGAGAGATTATCAGCCTATGAAACATGAATTGTTTGATTATAATATACTAGGGATTGCATTTAAATAAAAAAGGCTTTTCAAAAGTATGAAAGCAAATTTTAAATACATATGCTAATGACTGTACAAAATATTGTTTTGTCGATATCTTGGTAAAAATTCTGCAGCAAAATGTCTCCTTTTTTTCTTTTTTAAAACATTCTCTGGACATTATTTTATCTTCTCTAGTAGAAGTGAGTCTTAACAAATTAGACAGACCAAATTTGGAGTATTTCCATATGCATTTCACTCACAAAAAATGTTTTATTTTTTCATGTAAAGCTAGGGTTTGCCACCTCAAAGTTTCATAGAAATGTCTATTTTTTTTTCCTTAAAAAGTAATGACAGAGAAAAATAAATGACAAAGCTGGAGTCAAAGAATCTTGGAAGGAGTTCAATTGTTTTATCAGCTGCACCACAAGGCAAGCAAACCTTAACCTTGCTTGTCTTGATAATGCTACGAGTGCTGCTTCTCATACTGCGCCTTGCGCCTACATGGGAAAACTCTCCTCAGCCTAACACGCTGATTACTGTAAAATAAGCACAATGTCAAAATAGCATTTGCTCCAAAGCATCCTAAAACTGTGGCTTCCTAACTAGTGCTTCTGTCACATGCCAGTCGGTAAATACACACCGTAAATGCAAGGGCATGGCCTCATCTTTCTTTTTGGGGAAATGAGTGTGCACAGACTTGAAAATCAAGAAATGAACTTCTGTCTGTTTATGGTATAATGGAAAACTCATAGAAAGAAAAAAAATCAAGTTTGAAACTGAATAAAGGTAAAGTTTAAACATTTCTATGTTCAAGCCTGGCTAATCTGAAACACGTTTGTATAGAAAGAAAGAGAAGATCTAGTGAAAAATATTTTTGAATGCAGTTGTTTTGATATATTATAATTGGTATACTGTGTTTGTGGATTTTTAGGGAAGGAATTATTCACTCTCTTCTAGAAAAACGTAATAATAAGTTAAGAGGTTTTCTAAACACTGTAACCACAGATCATATTGTTCTACTGTAACTTTTCTATTCTTTGCCAACTGGAATTAATATAAATACATAAACGGTAAGGGCTTTATTTGTACATATTCAAACATTTAAATTATTTAGCTTCTAAGTCTCAAGGCATTAAAAAAAATACTCTCAGTGAGATGCTGATTTCATGCTGTGACATGCTCAAAAATGAAAACAACTACACACATGAGAGGGTTTTTCACCAAACCCCAGCACAAAGCACAAATGAAACCCTGCTGAGAACATGTATCTACAAGTGTGAGTGTGTTTGACTTGGTAACACGCTCATGACTCTCTGTGTTAATAGGAAAAAGTCAAAAAGGAGCTAGACAGGGATTTCATTGTCTACATTTTTGCAAGAATCTTTTTTTTAATAGTTAGAGTTTAAAAATATTGGCAACATTTGAACATAACACTTAGCACTGGCTCAAAGGCTGTCTACACTATAGTTAACCACAAAGTTCCCTTTCTGCCCTTCCAGTGACCTCAATCCTAACAAAAAGATGAGAGCAGATTCGAACTTTATACTTTTACATTCCACTGGGACTAGTCTGAACCAGAGACTGCAG
This sequence comes from Chinchilla lanigera, assembly GCF_000276665.1. Lineage (NCBI taxonomy): Eukaryota > Metazoa > Chordata > Mammalia > Rodentia > Chinchillidae > Chinchilla > Chinchilla lanigera. The sequence goes on from NW_004955407.1 coordinate 4,437,430, forward strand.
AGTCTCACTATAGATCATATGATTTCTTTCTTCTTAGATGCTGGAGCATGTGTTCTGTTATTTCAGAAATACAGTCAGGTAGTGGTAACTCAATCTTGAAACTCTCTTCCTTTAATTAGACTTATTTGAAAACCCCTCTCTGATAATTCTGTCTGCAATCCACTCACATGTGGTAATTGAAGAAGGGTTCAGAAAAAAATCAAAGATTAGTATTATAGTAGGAAAAACAATAGCAATAGACATAATAATTAGCTTTGCAAATGAATTCCATTTCCAATACCATTTCAGAATGTTTAACTCTTTAGTAAAACATGAAACAATTGAACATTCCAAGAAATAACATTTCTCAAATGACTGGTTAGGTAAAAAGAAAGTATTATTTTAACTTAAAAAATGAAAATTACTGTTATAATAAAATGTGTTATATTTTGTAACTCTTGCTTTTAGAAAAACATCACGTTAATTATACATTGCAAGTTAAGTTTTTATACCACAAATATTTATTGTTTGATTGTCTCAATAAATGTATCGCAGCTAAATGTAATAAAGTTATGACTTTAACCATGCAGAAAAAATAGAGGATCCTCTAAACCTTGTATCTTGAAAATATTAGTATTTTAATGTTTATACTTTACAGAATTAATAACTATTACCTACAACATAAAAGTCCTTATAATATATTTTAATGCATCTAAAATATCTAGTGCAAGTTCTATACTTGTCCACATCTTCATATATAATGTAACATCTACAGTAATAAATAATGGATTTATAGAAGTCACTATTCCCCCAGGTCTAAAATTTCAGACCAAGAATCTCTTTAAAACCATTTGGTGTAACTTTGCAGTGATGTATGATTTTATACCAAGACTTCTACTTCTCATTCCTACATTAGCTATAATACATGGGTAATTATAAATCCTATAATAGCATTTCTTTATATATTAATCCCATCTGTCTACAAATAAGTGACATAGAGAAATGTAAAGCCAGGATGGAAATTAAAGTTCTTTTTTGAAGCACAATAGTATAAAATAGAATTATAATAACCTTATATGTAAATATATATATATATATTCTGTGTGTGCATATGTAGGCTACATAGAAATCTTGATTTTAAATTCTCAAAATATTATTTACTCCTAATAAATAAGTCTTAATTATAATGCTGGAAGAGCTCCACCTCTGTGGAATTTAATGTAACAGCCCTACTCAATAATTGAAAACCATTCACAGATGAGATAAAATTATAATGATAAAGCTCAAAATAAAAATATATATGTAAAAATTATAGATATGAGTACAGTATATACCTTAGGATCTTCCCCCAAAATTCTGATTCTTTGGGGGTTATTATTTTCATTATCTTTAGACTTTCATTTTTGATTTGTGTCACCAGCTTCTTTGGAAAATGCTGTGTGGAGTAAATAAATTAAACAATGACATTTACCTGAAGGACACATTGTTTAAATAAAGGAAATAAAATGAGTCAGAGAACAGAGAGTGGAAGAAGAGGAAATACAAGAATCAGCCAACAGCTAATACAAATACAAAACACATGGAATATTGTCAGGACCACAGTTGGAATTACCCGGAGGATACCCAGAGTGCTGTGATAAAACAATGCATCTAATTAGCAATCCTGAGCAGACATCTTCAACATCTCCTGGGTGTTTGATACTTTTGTATTGTTTTCACATATTCCGGCACTTTCAGTGAGTCTTTTTTTCAAAATTTCCTTGTAACAAACTAAATCTTAAGCCTAATTGATCATTCCGAAAGTTTTGACAGAGATGACATCTAAAAGAGAAGGGGATAAAAACTAACCCTTTGCATCTGCAGTGTGCTGTCAGTTTATGTCAATCTGAAGTTGCTTACTGAAACTTTACCAATGGGAGAGAGGGCATCAAATCGGAAGAGAGAAGGCAGATGTATGAGAGATAAATCTTTTTTTATGGCTAGAGTTCCAAACGTGGACAGGCAATTCAAGGCATCTGACTTGTGGTTGCTGCTGGAAGCTCCCTGGAGATTTCAACACTCACTTGTCAGTGCACACCAAGGCATTCACAACACCCAGACAAGCGACATTTGGAGATCTGGTGTATAGAATTACTGGCAGGTAGCTGACCAGCATTCTGCACATGCTTAGAGGTAAAAGTGTCTGTTAAGATAGTGAATTGGATCAAAGAAGAAAAACAAAGTTTTCACAATGTTTATAAAAATTACAGTGTCTATGAAAAGTGATAGGGCTGAGACACTCAGACACACACACACACACACACACAAGTCACTTATGTAATTCTACACATAGGCAAGAGTTTTGATCTTGCAAATGACTAATTTGTCTGCATCTAAAAAACCCTTGTGTGCATGTGTCTCCCTTGAATTTCTGTCTTTATGCATTTATTATTTTATAAGTACCTGAACCTTTAAGAATTATTTATATATCTGTAACTTCATTAAAAGTTGAAATTATATACTTTGAAAGTCATTTTAAAAACTTCATTAATTTCTCTTGATTCATTTTCCTATACTTAAATTGTATATTCCATAACAATTACAAGTAATTTGTACAATATGTACTAACAGTGACAATTATTTTGGTGATTTTAATTGTATATTCATGGTTAAAACATTGATAATAGTATTATTCTAAAATATATTTAAAGGAGTTAATGTAATGCTCTATGAAATAACATGGTGTACAATAATTTTCTTCAGTGTACAATAATTTTGTGAGAAATAGATTGCTACTTTTTTCCAAATGAATTCACTGAGATCTAGAAAGATTATGTGACAAACATAAGAATAAAGAATAAGGAAGAAGTTATTAGAAGAAACTATTATAAGAACTAGGAAGAAGTTATTTACAAATCGCATTTTAAAAGTGCATCACCCCCAATTTTTCCACTGTGCCATGAGTTTGATGTTACTAATTTGGAAAATACTGGGACAGGGAGCACTAAAGAGCAATTCGAATCAGAGAATGTGAGAAGAAATTGTATGTATCAAAACATTGAAATATCTCTGAAAACTAATCTGGAAATTGCCTATAAAACTAAAAAATTATATTAGAATAGCCACATATAGATACACAAGATACAGTTAGTTGGAGCATTAGAGGTCAAAATAAAGCAATTTAAAAACAAATAAGTTAAACCTAATAAATGGAGAAATTATGTACTACACTATAAAATCTTTTTGCCCTTTTTCTTCTTGAGCACTAAGAATGTCTGAGTATAAGAAAATTCAGCACTATTCAGAACCGAAAAGAGCTTTAGATAATAATCTTTTTCAGGAAAGTATTTAATTTTCAAAAGTCAAATAATTTATATGAAATAATGTTAATGACTAATATTTAATGATAGTGGTTTAAAAAGTCCCTATGATGAAAACAGTTTTATTGATCTGGTTAAATTTTTCAAAAATTAACAATTTAACACAGTTTAAAATAAATTCCTACACACTGAAGTATATATGAGTATAAATTTCTATGCTCTAGTATTTCAAATGGATGCTGTATAATAGCTACGACTAGAGACTTTATGTAGCCCCTGTAAACTACAACTTTAAGTCAATAAATTTGATTGAAGTTTTCACTTGTATAGTATTGAATCTATGCATGGTCTGTGAAAAATACATTTTAAAATACTGAAACTTTTCCAACTTAAAATGGTTTCAAATTTTCTGGGAGCAAATTATAATCATAAAAACCAATCATTTTTATAACACTTTAAATTTTGCAGCACTGACACATACCATGCTATTTGTTTAAGTAGTGTTTTGAGTCACATCAAATAAAACAGGTATATTGTCAAAGATGTCATTCTACTACTGGATGCAATTAGTTTATGTTTATTTATCTAGATGAAAGATTCAGGGTCAATTTTTTAAAATTACAATTGTTTTCTTTATAAAATCTATTAACATCTAATTTCCAAAGCATGATTTAATTAAAAAGAATTACAGGGGCTGGGGATTTAGCTCAGTGGCATAGCGCCTGCCTGACATGCGCTAGGTTGTGAGTTCGATTTCCGGTACCGGAAAAAAAACAAAACAAAACAAAACAAAAAAAAAGAATTATGAAGGACCAGACAATGATGTGACATGCTTCTAACTAAAATGTTATTACTGAATTGTTTTATAAAATGTCTCACACATTTTTTTCCTTTAGAGATGTTATTTTCATTAGATGTGAAAAGCTTGATTTGATTTAAAGAGCAAGATTAAAAATATTATTACTGATATATATTTAGATAAAGTACTGTAAGTTCTTTGGGCAGTCTTTCTGCCTTTCTTTATTCTTTTATTTTTATTTTTTTTCTGGGACCAGGAGTCGAACTCACTACCTCGCGCTTGCCGGGCAGGCGCTCTGCTGCTAAGCTAAACCCCCAGCCCATAAGTCTTTTTGCCTTTACAAAATATTATTACCTGTACGAATATCACACTCTGATATTTGTTTTATAATTGAATATGATGCTTAATAGCAAAAGAATAACTTCTCATCACCATGTAATTCCAAGACTGTTAATCTTATTTTATAACTATGATGATAGGCAATAATTAATTCTGATTTACATTCAAGACAATTCTTTAAACGAATGACAAAGTTGCTACAGTCAATCAATCTTTGTGTGATTTGATTTCCTAAAATGACATGCAGATTATGTAAGAGCACATGGTACTTAGAAATAGATTAAAAAACAGACCCAAACAAACCTAATCTACCCACTAAGAAGCTCCTTGCATGTAGCTGCAGCTAAGTTCATTTCCCATACCAAACCAGTAATGACTACAACTACATTTTTACCTCTTTTGGGTCTACTCAGACTGTTTGCTGATTATGAACTTTCAAGCCTATCTAGAGATAGATATTATTTATATTTTATTGTTGTCTGAGAACTTGGTTAGCCACAAAAACCTAAGACTTCCTGATACGTAATGCTCAATTTTCACCAACAGAAAATGTTCATAATCCCTGAGTACTTCTCAAGTGTAAAAATAAATTGCACATAAAGCTGTTATAATAATAGTAACTCTGTAATCACTTTTTCTTAGACAGTGCCAGAGCTCAGAAAACCATGAAGTGTGACATTTTGGCTTGATGAGTACTTTGAGCAAAAGCAGATGAGAAAGCATCACGAAAGCCTCAGAAGCCAAGTCTCTTTCTGACCTTCTCCCACCCTACTGTCTTCTGCACCTCTAGGGTGGGAGAAGGTCAGAAAGAGACTGTCCTGTGACCCTCTTCCTCCCTGACAGGAATTATGTAAAAGTGAATTATGCACCCTTACCGTGGGCAAGAGAAACTGGAACCATTCTTCAGAGAAAACCATAAAAAACTAACAACTTTACTCTGTCCCTTCCCTTCTCCCTTGGAGACCCTCGTTGCAGAGGGTCCCACACTACACCTAGAGGAAGGAATAGCATAGAAAGGCAGGAAAGCCTGAACAGACACTGAAGACCAATTCTTTTGTGCAGTTCGGTACCATGAGGTCACACCCTTTCTTCCAATCATATTTCTAATCAGCTGTCCATTTTTGCTGTAATTTAACCATGAAAACAGTTTTTCCTGCATCTTGGGGTCTTCATTTCTGAAATTTCCCATATCATGTCACATTTTGATGAAATAAATTTGTTATGGTCTCTTGTCAGCGTGTCGTTAGTTATAGGATCTGGCTCTGACCCTTACAGGTGAGGAAAGTTCTCGCTCCTGTCCACCCCTACAGTGACACTCCTCTTGTGTTTCTGTGACAGCCACATAGTGGCAGGCAGTGTCAGTGCTTTTCCCAGGATAGGCATCACACAATCATGCAACCTGAGAATAGGACGCACTTTGGCTGCTGAACTTCCTGAACTTGCCATAGTTTTAAAGTCTCTTTTTGTTCTATTGAACATACTTGAGAAAACAACAGCTAATGTTTGTGGGTACCATATTTTTCCTTCCTTAAAATGTGATACTATCTTATTTTTCTATATTGTTTAAAATTCACCAATGCTGTCTTAGACCATAAAGAATTGCCCAGGATACTTTAGAGTCAGCCCAAGTAGTAGTCATAGTAACAAACCATATCGGGATGATATAATTAAGCTGATTATATTGATAATAGCTGATTTTAAGGAAGCAGAATCAGTATTTGCTATCAGGTTTTGACTATAGGTCCTTTAGAAATGCAATTTAAAAGGATGACCAAAATACAAAATAAAACATTGTTTCTTTTGGAAAAATCACAAGATATAAATTGATAAATCAAGTCTAAATTTATTTTCTCAAGAGACTTGATCGATGACTAATATGCTGTGAGAAGCTAAAAGTGTATCTCTGAAGATTTATTACTGATATAACTACATATATGAAATGCATTTTTGGTTTTTGGACTTCTCCAAATTAATTTTCATTTATAAAACAGCTCTACCAAGAAATATTCTAAATAGCAGTAAGTTTCAATCATTAAGTTCAATACCTGTCCCATCTACAGTAAATGTTCACATGATGTAGTACTTGATTCTGAAATGTAAAATATCAGTGCATACATCAAAAACCTCACCTTTTTTTAAATCTGTAGATAAATGAACAAGTCTACCTATTATGCATCTATGAAACACGCAGATTCTGAATACCTTGTACACTATATAATTGTAAAAATTTGCACTACTTTGATTTCACTAGTATTTTTTTAATTTGTGAAATATGCTAAAAGTGGCAAATCAGTTTATAACCCCAAGGACATGTCATTCCATTCCTTAAGATACTAAAAATATTTCAGACTTATTTTATAGTATTTTAATTTATTATTGGTGCAATGATAGAAGGAAGCGAGATAGCTTTGTATAGATGACATGTACGGACTTTACCTTTTAACTGATATCTTACTTTTATTAGCGATGTATAATAGATCACTCATCTGAGCGAAAGATTAATGGTCATTCATTTTATTTTTATTATTACAGTTTTATACAGAGTCAGTGCAGTGATGAGGGATATTTTCCTCCTCCTCTAGCTACTTTTTCTAGTAATTTTGCACATATATTATTCTAACAGCTTCCAATGGATCCTTGAATCCACTGACCAATGTAAAGGCTACGTTGGAGCAGCAGAAAGCATTGCGACTAATTAATATGTCAGAGGAGCACAGACACAGCCAAAAGAGTTAATGAAGCTTGCTCGGGACACATGTGGGCCTTTTGTAACACAGGCCTGACTGTACAGGCTGCTTAGGTTAAATCGTCTGTCAGTTACCGGCCAGTTGGCCACCACCTGGCTGCCTGGGCTGGTCTGTCCCCATCCCAACAGCTCTCTTCCCAGCTCTCAATGGCAAGCTGCTGCCACTAAAATCTGACAAGGTTTGGACGCACAATGAGCTCCTGACATGTGAATGAAGGGCCACGGCTGCATTTTGAATGGGGAAGATTTTCCCCATTTAAACTCATGATGTTCACAACAACACCCATAAAAGAAAAGCCCATCCTTGGTGTCAGGCCATTAACATTTATAACAATATGCTAATAACCTTCTAGATTACTTTCAGTTTCCAAGGACATTTAAATACATGAATTGATGGCTTCACACTTAAACTGGCTGGTGGGGGAGGAGAGAGGAAGGGGTGGTTGGTTAGGAAGGAGGAAGAAAGAAAAGAGTAATGGGAGAAATTTCCATCTATCTCCTAGAAAACACTTTTCTAGTCTTCCCTCAAACACAATGTTTCTGTAAAGGGCAAGATTATAGTCATGCTGACATAATGCCCGAGGAAAAGTTATCAATACCAGGCGCATGTCTATCAGGTGTGTATTTAAACGTGACTGCTGTGATCATAAGATGGCTCCTGGTTCAACCAATTTAGAACATGCACCTCTCTGTGTGTGTGTGTGTGTGTGTGTGTTGCCTTTTGTTCAACTGCCTCTTTTGAGATAATTTCCAGTGTGTATCAGGTAGATCCTTGAACAACTGCCCCAATAAGGCTTTTAAAAAGAAAAAAAAAATAAATAAATAAAGGAAAATAAAAATCATGTCACAAGCAAAAATATGCATTTTGAACACAAGCTCCCTAATTGTATGCTGAAGAAATTTAGGAGTAAACAATCTTCAGTAGATTCTAGATGCTGTTTTCTTCCCCATTGTTTATCATTCACCATTTTCTTAAAATAAAACAAAGGTGACAGAGTTTGCGATATTATCTCATGCCACATTCATTCAACATAAGCTAAGTATCAATTCACGTTATTCTAAGATAATCTGCTGCACTGCTCAGCAGACTTCATTGTTTCTAACAGCAGCTCTTACTTTAGCGCTGATTACTGATATTCAGTCAATTTGAAAAATTATTGTTTCCATAGATTTTAACATTGAGCTAGTACACAAAGTTGAATCTGCCTGAATTTCAATGAAAAGTGGCATATGAAAAACAAATAATATTCTAATTTTAAATTCTCTCATAGGAATGTTCCACTAATGTAAGCACACCTCCAGAAAACTATTCACTTTATTCTAGTGGGTAAAATGCTTCCTACTTCATATAGATTTGTAAACAACTTTTGTGAATTTGGAATATGAAATTGAACATATAATATCAAATTTAATTGTCCCAATTTGTAAATATTGGACCATTAAACATCAAAAAGAACTGTCTTTTTAGAATTGAATTTGTTAAAAGTTTTACTCCCCTTTTCCAGCGGAGCAAAAGTATGTAATTCTGCAAAATGCTTATATAGAGTAAACATTTGTATTTCAGGATATAAATACCATGAAAGCACAAAAACAAGATTAATTTTAACGATTCATTAAACAAGCAGCAAGCTAATGAACATCACTGTAGTAATGCTTAATGTGCAATACACATTATTCTTTACCTTACAAAGTGTTTCCAAATGAATTGTCCTTTTTGATTTCTTCACACTAAAGAATGTCAAAGTTCCCACATGTCAGTGCTCTATGACAGCATGTGGAAACTTTATTTTCTATTATACTTCATATTTCAGGTGCAGTTTTTCTCTTTAAGGTTTGAGGTCTCACTGTCTATTGTTACTGCTCTATCTGCAGTACTGTTGTCAAAGGGAACACTTGTCAGAGAGGAAAATTGCAGTAGACAGCAGCTCATGGGTTACCAGCTTTTCCATTGTACTTTTCACCCATTTCATCCAAGACCCCGGAATGCGCCACTGCCCAGTTACTTCTCCATTTCAATCAGGACTGAAGACAGGATGTAGTGTTCTGGAGGGTTTGGTGTGATAAAATCTGATATGATAAACTATTTATGAAGAAAATAAATGAAAAATTTATCACATGGACTGAAGTATCTCCAGACTTAAACTTCACTAGCTGTATTTCTGTAATTACATCTTTCTTTTCAGACTATCAGACCAGTTGCTTTGTGAGGCAACCTAATTAACAAGGTCTTTCCTACTGACTTCAAGTTACAATTTCTGATGTCAGGAAAATGTGAATGAGAAACAAAATGTAAAAACGGAGATATGCTGGCACTGTTTTTTTAAAACAAAGGTCAATATGGCAACAAAATGAATTCAGAGAAAACCTGCTCTTCAGGGCTTTGCATTTCCTCAAAAGTCAAAACAAAACAAAACAAAACTCTTCAGTTTCAGGAGTATAGCATTCAAAGTACGAATCTGATAATTCATAGAAAAAAACAATGGTAATAAGTGTGCTTTTGTCTTCTTTGTGATACATAAAGGATTAATGAAACATATTATGAACAATTTAGTAAATATGATTTATGAACAGATTATTTGAGATTCTATTTTAGTCAATATATGAAAAACAAGTAACATTCAAACAATTTTGCCAAGGTTAAAATAATAAAGAATGGGGCTGGGGATTTAGCTCAGTGGCAAAGCGCCTGCCTGGCAAGCGCAAGGTCGTGAGTTTGGTTCCCGGTACCGGAGAAAAACCAAAAAAAAATAAATAAATAAATAAAGAATGATGAGATTGGATTATTTATATTATCTTAGAAATATAAATATAAATATAAATGCCAATTACCACACTCATGCATAATATAAAGACATGGGCTTTGACAAACCACGAAGAAACGAGATGATAATATCTAATTTCAGAGTAATAAAATTCAAATAGTAGAGATTCTAATTTGAAATACTGTGAATTCCACTTTTATACACTGAAAAAATTTTAAGTCTAATTTCATATTCAAGCCACTTAGTAGGTTGAAGTTTTTTTCACAAAAACAAAGATTGTCTGTTGTCCAAATTTTCAGCCAAGGACAATTGCTGTCTCCAGAAAGAGATAATTGTTAGTGCTTGTTCTACTGAGAAATGAGAATATATTGAGTATATTGAATTTCTCAGGATTTTCTCAATTAAGAAATTTGTCTTATACACTACAAAGAAATAAATTTTATACAAAATTAATTAGAAATACATCTTTGCACTCTTTAATTTTTCTGGTAGTTTTAGTTTTGATGGTGCACCTTACACAAATGTGTGTTTCAACACATTTGTATATTTTTGCCATTGAAAATCATTTCATATATCTATATATAAAGTAGAGTTTGACAATAGGAATTAAACATAAAGGCAAAATCCATTTTGTTCTTTCTTTGTTAATCAAATATTTGGAAAAATACTAAATGTTAATTACTTACAATTTATTTCAAAAACTTTTTAGTTCATTATCATTACATTCTTTTCTTAAACACACTTTGACCGATTTACTCTGAAAAACTTTCCACAGCATTAAACTGTAATAAAGAAATTTTTAAGTTACTATTGAGTTATATTTTGTTTACCATGTAGTTTTGTCAACATTAAACAGGCCAAAAACTAGGTATAAGTAAATAAGGACTTTAGAAATTTTGTAGTCAGCAAACACTCTTTCTCAGTTTATATTTGGTTTATTTTTGGTCATACTTTCCTTCCTGATGGAGGACTTTAGAGAATGACTTAAGAAAAAACCCCATGAAAATCACAAAAACAACACCAACTTTTCACTTCAGAGATCCAATAACAAAATACCACAGTTGCCAAAGTTATCTGCTTCCTATCAAGACCTATGTTTGGCACAAGAAGTATTCAATTCATTCATCATTGTCAGTGTACTAGTACACTAATTATTTCAAATTGTTTCCTCAGCCAGAGGTCTAGGACAAATCAAGCAAGCCAAAAATAGCAGTTATGAACTGAATAATTATGCATAATTTACCTCAAGGCCCAGGCCAGCCTATCATTAAAACTTTTACTTGCCACTCTGTGATCTAAGCTAATTGCAAACTTTAAAATTAGTTCAAGGTTGTCTTTTTATCCAGCGCCAACTTCAGACCTTCTTCTTAGTGTCTTTCTGCTACTTTAAATACTTCAAAGAAAATGTAAGTCAAAATTGTGCATGTATATATACATATATGTACACACTATCACACTAGAATGGCAGGCAGTAAAATATATGTATTAACTAAATGAAAGATTAAAACTAGTGAAGACAGTAGCACCTTTTGCAATGGTTATATGTGTGAGCATGTACAACTACAAGGCATTAAGAAGTCAAGATATGATAATGACTTAGCTGTGAAAATTCTATTCCGTTCCGGATGTAAAGCGAAGGATTTTAGCAACATGCAAATATTTACCTTTTGCTCACTTTAGTATTAAAATAATCTCTAAATATCTAAAGGAAGGAATCTTTGATTTTATGCTGTTTATTAGAAAATCTACTGTACTCCAACTTTGACCTTCATACAAGACAAAAACAGAGATACCAATATCCATTTTGTCAGTTATGCCAGGATTTTTGATAATTATAAATTTCAAACTATGAAGTGTCACTGTGACATTCAAACAGGGTCTGTATTTTAATACAGATTCATTCTTGGCAATGCTGTCTCGCCCCATGTAAGGGGATGTTACTGATACACTTATTTGTTAATCTCTCCAAAGTTCTCCTCCTACCCCTATTTACCCGACTCTTGTAATTATAACTATCATGTAATAAGAAGAAAAAATGTCCACTAAAACTAACATAAAGATGATATTTTAAATGATCTTATCTTTATTCTTCCAAGTGTTCTGCTTTTATTTATTCATTTCTTAGGTTTTTGGTTTTTATGTCATGAAGACGCCAAGCACTAAACAGTCATTCTCCTGAGTTACCTTCTCCATGTAAAACAAGGGTGCTCCATTTCTCTTCAGACATACCTTAAACAGACATACAACAATACATAGGAACTTCTTCCTGCTGTGGTCTGCCAGATAAGTGCCCCTCTCCACCTCATCACATTTGCTGGATTCCACTTACATTTTGGAGCTGTTTGTTAACGGATGCTCTCAAAGAACACTCCAGTCAAGGCACGCATTCCATACCACCTACTGACTCCAGCTGAAGGACACATTCTGTTTCTGTCATCCCTAGACTTTCTTCCAACATATTTTCTAGTGAAATACCACTTTGGAGAACAGTTTCAACTGGATGGTTTGAAGAAACATAAGGAGAAAGGAGAGCAACTAAAAGGAATCAGATAAATTTGGTAGAAAAAGAAGCTAAAAACTGAAGATAACTGATTTTTCAATATTGCAAAAAAATTTTTGTTTGTTGTTGCTTAAGGGTGTGTGTATTTTGCATGTATTTAATTGAATTTTTGCATAAAAGCATTGTAAAAGCATTTGTAAAAGTGAGAAAATAGTAATTACATGAAGTTACTTTATGCCACTTTAAAAATTATACACAAGTCTGGGATGTAGTTCAGTAGTGAAGAATGTGCTTTCTATGTATAAGGCCCTGGGTTTGAGCCTTATCACTACACACACACACACACACACACACACACGTGTGCACCGCACACACATACACACACACATGGACCACCTCCACCATCACCATCATCACAACCACCACCAGCAACAAAAACAGTGAAATGTTCCAGACGTATTTAATAACTACATTTCCTCTCATGTACCTCAGTGAAATCAAGCAGAAGTTTATTGAGTTACTGCTTATGTTTATAGGGCAGGTATGCTATGAGCACAGTAGTTTGCTCCTACCTTTAAAAATGTTATTATTTAGTAAAAATTTAAATACTGAACAAATTACCATAATATATAGTTTAAAATTGTGATAAATTATATAAAGGAGATGACAAGGAATGAAAAGGAAAGACGTGTGATTGATATATCTATATTAGATACCGATCAAGGAAATTTCTCCAATGTTTCAGCTGAGAAATTTGACCTAAAGGAGGGTGAGACAAAGGTCTTCTTGTTGTTATGGGTTTAGAAACTGAGTTGAGATTCCTGGGGCTTTAATTTTGTCATTTATTTACAATTAATGAGTCTTTGGGCAAATTACTTAATCATTCTGGCTTCTACAGTATCTCATCATCAGAAGAATAAAGACAATGATGGCATCTACATTAAACTACATGGTGAGCCACACTTGAGCCAAGGAAAAGCATTTTGGAAAAATTAAAATTCAGGTGTAACAACTTTTAACAGGTGAAAGTGTTTGATGCTTCTGAGGCACTGTGATGCTGTGTTTCCTTCTTCACCCTAAACTTGGCATACTCTGATGTTAAAAGATCCCGTTCTTTTTAAAAAATTTTATGATAAAGAGAAAAAAAAAGTAAAACAAAATTTCAAAACAAAATAATAGGGAAGTAAAAATGGTTAATAAATTGCATATTGTTATCTTTAAATTACTCAGAGTACAAGATATATGCATTTAATTATCCAAACAATATTAATACAAACCTTTCTTTTCAATGAACTAAGAGAAATTAGAAGCA
>NW_004955407.1:4451265-4494016 GCF_000276665.1 Chinchilla lanigera
TCTTTTCTCCTTTCTCCCATCCCAGTTTTTCTTTCCTTTTGAAGTTTCTTCCCATTTACAATATCTATTATACACTTTGGATCTTATTTATTCTTTCTGCTTCTTACACTAGGGAGACGATAGGCTGTTTACACATGTGAATTCATGTTTTTTTAAATAAGGTTTATTTCACTTATAAATATTCCTCAAACTGCATCCTTTTACCTATAAAAGTCTCAAGTTTATTCTGCTTTATGGCTGAGTAGTACTCCATTGTATAAAAAGACCATATTTTTCATCTATTCCTCAGTTCATGGGCACTTGGATTGTTTCCAAGATTTAGCTTTTATAAATTGTTCAGCTATAAACATGGGGACACATACATTTCTGTGTTATGATATTTTTAATTCATTTGGGAAGATACCCAGAAGGGGAATATCTGGGTCAAATGGGATCTCCAACCCTAGTTTTTTGAGGAATCTCCACAGTGATTTCCACAGTGATTGTATCCATTTATACTCCCATCAACAGTGGTGAGAGGTTCCTTTTTTCCCACAGCCCCTTCAGTATTTGTTACTGGTTGATTTCTTTATAATAGTCATTCTTTCTAGGGTGAGATGGAATCTGTGTTGTTTTAATTCGCATCTCTCGAATGACCAGTGATATTGAATGTCACACAGGAGCAATCACAAAGAATCAACAACTGGGATCCCATCTTATTAAAAAGCTTTTCCACAGCAAGAAAAATCACCAACAGAGTGAAGAGACACCATGCAATGTAGGAAAAGATATTCGCCAGCTGTTCCTCAGACAAATGATTACTATCAGGAACATATAAAGAACTCAAAAAACAAATTCAGACCTCCCAAATTTAAAAACCCAACCCAAAAATGGGCATTTGAGATGAATGCACACTTCTCAGATGAAGAAATACAAACAGCAAATAAATGTATGTAAGATGCTACTCCCTAAGCTGCTCCTTATTTGCCAGATAAACACAACAGATTTCCTTTCTTCACCTCAGATGGGAAGACTTTTTTAGAATGGTTTGTGTCTCTTCCCACCTCAATCTATTATTCTTATCTCTACTCTTGTTCTTATTCTTCTTATTCTCATTTATTTTTGTGTACTAAAGATTTAGTCCATCCCATTATTCTTTGAATGATAAAGGGCGGGTTGTTCTCTCTCTTGATTCTGTTTTGTTCACGAACATTGGACTTTTCTTTGGCCCTCAAGTGCCAGAAAAATTCTATAACCCATGCTAGAAAACAAGAAACCTGGGGAGGGAGATGTCTCTGAACTTCCAGGGTAGTATTTAGATACTCATAACTGGTACCCACTTAGAATATCCATAATGTGTTTCATTCCCATCTTTCTGCAGAAGCATACATTTGAAAGTAAAGGAATTCACCAAAACTCTACCTTTCATTTTTATATAATAAGAATGTAACATTTTTGGTATGAGGGATGGAGAGAAGATGGATGATTGGTACCTAAGTACCATTTGATAAGAAGAATAATCATGAAAGTTCTATAGCACAGTAAGGTAACTATGGCTTTCAAAAAAAAATAGTATATTTCAAAATAGCTAGTAGAGATGATTTCAGAAGTTCTTAGAAGAATGGCTGAGGTACCGAATGCAACAGTCTGACCTAATTATTACTCTTGATATACATGTACTGAAATATTACTTTGTACTGAATAGATAGTAAAATTATATTTTGGTTAAAAATTTTAAAGCTTCAAGAAAATTAAAAATAATTTTCAGTAATATAATATTTGCAGCGAAAGCATAGGGAATTAACAAAATATATAAATGAGATGTTTTGGGAATGCATACTGAGCCCCTCTTGTGTCTCCTTTGTTCTCTAAAAATTCTTATTATAATATTATATCTGAAACTAAGAGGCAATCAAATGGTTACTTCTTGTTCTTTATTAGGACCACAGGGCAACGATAGTTAAAAGCAATCTATGACACATTTCGTAATGACTAGCAGAGTATGAAATTTCCCACACAAACCATAACGGTTAAAGAAATGAAAATAGTTAAAGAGATGAAAATTTCTTATTACCCTGATTTGATTATTACACACACATTGTATTCATGTTTTGAGTTACCATAATGTACCCTATAAAGATGTGCGAACACATCTTAATAGAAATAAATAAGTAAAAGTTGAATCAACCTTAAATTATCACTTTTTACTTCCCTTTTAAAGAATTATCATTGCTGGATCATCTCTATATCCTAGAAACTGAGTTAAAAACTTTGTTTAAAATATGACATGTAATTTGCACAATGGCCCCTTTGAATAAGCATTATCATCCCATGTTATAGATGAAGAAAGTAATGCTTACAGTGCATGCGAGGCGTTGTCAGGATTCCAGTTTAGGGTTTCTTAAACTCTCATCATTCTCAGACTTGGGCTCCTTTATTGTTCTCAGGATGATATGAAATACCCCAGGAAACTTATGGTTTAATCATTTATATCTAATGAAAGTAATGAGTGGCTCACATGACAGATGAGGCTGATACTGCAATTTGCCACCTGTATACCCCTTTGCTGAAGGACTTGGTGCCCGGGCAACTAGGATGCTGTCATCAGACAGCCAGCAGCTTTCAGTTCTTCCAACAATGCCTCTGTCCTGTTTTACAGAGCAGCCATCTCACATCCATTCTATGTTGGTATGTCCAATATCAGATCTTGCAAAAATGGAAAGGTTTGGCTACTTCAGCACAATTTAAGATCATTCTAAAAGGCTGTTTCAGCTCCTGTGTGCATGTGGGTAAGCCCTTCATTGGGCTGATATCCCTTGTCTGCTTTTGCTCACTCCTGCTTCCTTCTCCTTTTCACCAGGTATATGATCCAGAGGTACTCCATAATGAACCCCAGTTAGTTTCGATGGTTAATCTCATTTGTCAACATTGGTTTGAGAGGAGCCTGGGAAATTAGCATAGCCCATTTCTGGGTGTATCTGGGGACTCCTGGGGGTGTGGTCTTTGCATGATATCTGTTCCCTGGGCCCTTGCTCTTGGCACTCTTTCCCTGCTCTCTGCTTCCTGGATGCCATGAGCTGAGCAATGTTCTTCAGTTCTGCCTTTGGGCCATGGAGTTTCTGGCTTGGAACTGGCTGACCATGGACTGAAACCTCTGAAACTGTGAGTGACAATAAACTTCATCTTTACGTTGCAGGTATCAGGTATGTTGGTCCAGAAATGGAAAAGTAAGTAAGAAAATGCTGAATTCCTCCCTAATGTTTCCTTACAGGGGACACTGACTCAACCACAACAATGGAGAAGTAAGGGACAGATGAGAAGGTGATCTGTGGGCCAAATGGAAGAAAGAAAAACAATCCTGGAGGAAGCTGCATTGAACAAAGGTAAGCACAAACAGACAACATAAAAACCAAACATATTTCCAAATTCACTGCATTTGCTTCTGCCTCATTCAGCGGCAGAAAATGCTACTTATGCATTTTTTATTAATTCAGTAGTCTGTTCTATCTGGTCTAGAGTCTTCAAGTATGACATGGTCATTCATTACTCCTGCTTCTTCCCATTTTTAAAGTGCATTATTTCAGCTATGGTATTCCCCAATAAACTCAGGACAATTTCACTCTCAACCTGCTATCTCCTATTTTAGGTATAAGTGCATTAATAGTTTGTTTCAGTTTTAAATATCAAACAACAAATATGTGTTCATTTCATTAATTCCCAATTCTTGGGTAAATCTCATCTGATTTCAAGTCAATTACTTCCATCGGATGAGATGGGTCATGAAGGCAAAGACAAAAGCTATGAAAAATTAAGATTTAATAAAATAAGTATAAATTTGAAACCAGTTTGTACTGGCAAGGGGGTGAAGAAACACATACTTTCCTGGATTACCACAGGGCAGACTGGTTCTACTGAGGACAATTCGACAATATTTATAAAAGTTTAAACTGCATAAATTCTGGTTCAGCAGTTCCTACCCTATACACTTACTACAGAAGTATTTACTCAATCATGAAAAAATATTTATGCATTGTAACTGCTGAGTGTGGGTTTCTTTAATGGAAATAACATCTAGTCAATAAAAAAGTAAATAATTCGTGGTATATCCATACTATGTAATATTGCTGAAAACAAAAGAAGAAAGCTTTTTATGGGAAAGAGTTTGAAAGTATGTTAACTTACAGAAAAAGTAAGTTCTAACACTGTAACTGAAATATTCCACTTACATAAAGAGAGACTGCCCTTAAATTGTATGAGCATGACACAATTCCTGCATCCATATAAACAGACAACTAATAATACTAATGGTCTCTGGGGAGGAAAAAAGATGACTGCTGACGGCAATTTTGTGGTATGCAGAATTGAGCCCAGGGTCGCATACATGCAAGGCAAGCACTTTACCACTGGGCTAAACCCTCTATCCTCCATTCTATAATTTTTGAAATTAAATCCATATGAATGTATTACACATTCAAAATTTTTCCTTTTCACTTTATATTCTGACATATCATAGTTCCCAAAGTATGGTCCAAGAAGATCAGGAGATTTTCACATTAACACTTCAGTGACTTCTTCATTTTTCGAGTCTATTTGTGTCACCAGTGGTCCCCAGCGTTGTCCAAAAGACCATGATGTGCAGTGACATT
Source organism: Chinchilla lanigera (assembly GCF_000276665.1). Classification (NCBI taxonomy): domain Eukaryota; kingdom Metazoa; phylum Chordata; class Mammalia; order Rodentia; family Chinchillidae; genus Chinchilla; species Chinchilla lanigera. The sequence goes on from NW_004955407.1 coordinate 4,455,891, forward strand.
ATCACTATGTTTTTTAATATCCATGTACAAGGGTTATTCGTATTGTTGGAAGAAGTTATTGCTTTCTTCAAATTTCTCAGTTTCATTCCCATTAGAGTAAATATTGATGGGCATAGAACACATTTAAAAAGTAGTATCTACGAATATAATTTTAAGACAAATATTCCAGAGACCCTCTCTGACCGAGGAAGTGCATTCCCCTTTTAAGTAAGTTTGTAATGTAGAAACATTTGACGTCTTAAGATGGAAGCAGTCTTGTAAGCTTGGGAGACCACAAAATAGTAAAATATGTGTTGATGGATTTCATATAAAATGACCAAAAGCAGCTGTGAAGAGATGTATTGAGGTGATAACAATACCACAGAAAGGGTATTACTCCACATTAATTAGAGATGGGACTACAGAAGATAAAGATTTACCCACACAACATGATGACACATATGTTCAGACAAATACAAAGAAAAATGAGAAATAAAGTATGCCCAAATCAAGTGTTGCTTTTCCCTGACTGATGGTGTATAAAGCTATTGTTTATATATGAATGTTTATTTGTGAATATTAATAATTTCTGAATCTTAAATATTTTTCAGAGAATTTTCACATAAGATCTTATTTCATCTTCCTAATATCCTGGGAAGAAAATATGCTAAGTAGTCCCCTTATTTGATGTAAAGAAACACTTCTAAAATGGTGTTATAAAGTCCTTTGTCATTTTCCCATACAATTTATTCAATTTCAACATACTATGCAATTTAATTATTTAGCATATTTGTATAAAATATTTAACATGTTATGGATATAGAAACAGTAAGCCTCTGAACATACATAAAATACATCACGATTGTCCGATAATATTATCAGCTTCTGACATATGACATGTTATATTACATTTATAGTCATTTCCTATGTTTACAAACTGTCTTCACCTGGTAGGATATAAAAAGATTGAGGGCTCACATTTTTAATTGAAACTTCTGCAGCGTATGATTGTAGGATGAAGATTTTAATATGCCGGTGTTGTGACAATATTTACTTATAAATCCGAATGTAGTAGAATTATTATATTCTTTTGTAAAAATGCCAAAATATTGAGAAGGAAAAAATAGAAACATAGGAAGGGGAAAAGAATGTAGGAAGGAAGGAAGGAAAGAAGGAAGGAAGGAAGGAAGGAAGGGAGGGAGGAGGGAAAGGAAAGGAAAGGATATGGCATACTAAATTTTTACTCATTTTAAATAGAGCTGATTTGAACTTTAGAGAACCCTTGATGCAGTGCCCTCTTTCAGCACTGGCTCAGAAGCAGGGCTTCTGGGGACTTTGGTTTCCTTTGAATGTTAAGTCAGGGCGCAGAAAGAGAGGCCCAGCATAACACATGCTTGAGAAACAATGGCCACGAAAGGCAAAACAAATCTCTTCTAAACAGGACTTCTCAAAACCTATAAAATATTACTGTGTTTTTTATTATAAATCTGGAAGAAGACATGATAAATGCCATCATGTGAAGTTATTTTATCCTGTTTAAAATTTTAACATCAAAATTTTCTGAAATAATTCATGGTATTGGGGCTGGGGATTTAGCTCAGTGGCACAGCGCCTGCCTGGCAAGTGTAAGGTCGTGAATTTGATTCCCGGTACCGAAAAAAAAAACAAAACAAAAAAAATAATAATTCATGATATTTTAATGGAAAAATTTAGAAATTCTAGATGAGATAGAAAGTCAAACAATAAATGATATTCTTATCTTATTTTAATAAGCAGTAAAAGGTAAACTCTTACCAACTTATAACTATACCCTAATTCAGTGGTGAGAGGAGAGTACATATTACTACAAACCACATACCCTTTGTCATTAAAGTTAATCTCCCACAAAGTGATAATGTCTGTAGTGACATATCCATTTTTTGAGACATACCTAAAAAAGTTTTAGAATATTTTGGGGATAAACTGTGAGGTTTCCTCCTTCTTTCCACCATTAGTTGGCTGTAAAACCTCCGCCAATATATTTACTTTAACTATACTCTAATTTTTCACCTATAAAATGACAACAGTCTTGTCTAAGACTGTTATGATGTAGATTAAATGGGTCAGTGTTTGCAAAGCATTGGTACACACTGAACTATATAAAGAACCAGACAAACGTGCAATGGCAGGCTTTTCCAGTTGAGATAGGTAGAAAAGACCTCACTAACTGCAGGCCTTTGTCTCCTTGTCAATTTTTTCTCTATCAGTCCTATTTGAAATTGCAGCCCTACTCATGGATTCTTATTTATTTATTTTTTGTCTTTTTGATACAGGGAGACTCTGTAGTTCAGGCTGGCCTTGAACTCACTTATGCAGCGCAGGCTGGTCTTGAACTCACAATGATCCTCCTGCCTCAGCCTCCTGAGTGCTGGGATTACAAGTGTGCACCACCACACCAGGCTACTCATGGATTCTGACAATGCTCTCTTGTGTTTTATTTTAGCTTTGTTTTTCTCCGTAGTAAATGTCACCATCTCAGCATCATATATTATTAATATTGTTTATTTTCTGTTTCCTTCACACCAAAAGACAATTTGTTCTTTTTTATTTATTGCTGTATCCCCAGAGACATGTAGAATTAAATTCCTGGAATTAGTAGCTGAAGGATAATTGTGAAATCAATATAAGTACATCATCAGCCACGAGAGGGTTGCATCTCTGCGAATGGGTCCCCTTGCCCTGGTTCTTATTTTCCCAGCATGACCCTTTTACAACAGCCATCTGTGTGGAGAAGCATGGTTATTGAGATAAGCATGAGCTTAAGCACATGTCCCAGAGCCCAGAGGAAACCAGGAGAAACACCTAAAAGAAACGTGATATTCTATGATTCTTGTTTCCCTTCCTTTTTCATCAATTTTGCAAGAGATCTGGCTTTGTGAAAGAACACTGCAGGAATGTGCTACAGGTGCTGTGGATAGCAGCTGAAGAAGGCGAAAGGCTATTGTAAGGCCTGCAGTTGCAAGTTCCTGGAATTTGTGTTAACTCAGCAACTTTAGAAAATGGCTTAAAAGCTGCTTTATGTAATAACTGGCAAGTGTTTAATGAAGACATCTTTTTAATGTTAATTTGTCTGAAGTAAAATGCACAAATAAGTGGTTCTATCAGAAAGGGTTAGAATTTGTTCAGCTAATACTAGAATACTAGGACCTCCCCACCTTATACTGTCCTGGCGTTTTTCCCAGTAGAAAGCTTCACTTCATCACAGTCCCACTCTTGTATCTGCAAAGCAGAGCTGTCCATGAAAGTTTATTCTAGTCCTTCAGTTTTTGGATGCTACACATTAGGAAGCAGACACCTTGTTTCTGCCACACTGTCCGGACTCGCGTGTGAACTGAGGCAGTGTCGATTTTGAAACCTGTCCAGGCAACAAGTCGTGTCCTGTTTTCTGTTCTAGGCCATCTGGCTTCCCTTTGTTACAATTTGTTCAGGAAAAAAATGTGTAGTGGACATGAAGAATGGAAAAAGAAAAAGAAAAGAGATGCTTCCAAAAGTAGACATAGAAACGTACATAGAGAAAAGGATAGAGAGATATATAATAAGCATTTTCATGGTCTACCCTTTTTAAAATAAAATGTTGCTGTGATGCATCTATTTTTAACTTTTGCATACCAATGTATTTTGATAATTTTCCAATTTATATCATTCTTATTTTTGTATAAGATAAAAAATTTTTTTTCATTAAGAAAGAGAGCAGACATTTGAAATCTTACCTCATAGTTAAATAAAAAAACAAAACAAAGAAATAACTTTTGTATAAGTTTTCCAGGTATCTGGACATGGTACTTCAGGCTAATTTTGATAAAAGCATACCAAATCACCCTCTGTACACTTTAGAAAGGAAACATGATATGGTAAACAAATTGCTCAAAAACAAACAATTATTGAAAACCAGATATTTGCTCCTCATTTTATACCATGTTTCCAACTTTTTCCAATTTCATCTACTTTCTTCTTGTTTAGGGTAAGGAAGTCCTGGATTTCTATAATCCAAATAAACCAGATGTGAAGAACACCCAGTTACAAAGAAGTACTTTCACAGAAACAAACTCACATGAAAGCAGTTAAAACAAGATCCTTTAGATACAACTTCTCTACACTGAAAATTCTACCAGTCTTTAGCCTCTGGCTGATAAGGTACTTAGTGCTCATGTTTTTGTTTAGTCATTTATAAAATACTCTCAAACTTGCATATAAACTGTATCTTCATCCCAACACTGTCTAGTAAATATAGCCTTCCAAATGACCAAGTTTACTAGTTTCACAATCACCACAGTGTTCCTCATGTAAAGGCTATTATGTCTTTTCCTTTGGATACTTACAATCTGTTTCTTGTAAAGTCTAAAGTAGGTTGTTTTCTCATGTTGAAAGAACTGACAGCTGTAATTACTTGTACCACTGCTGTAGACCTGGTTCCCAACATTCAACTCTGCACTGTATAAAGCTAGAATCTGCTCAGTGTTTTCAGAGATAAGGAAGGGTAATCTCACAAAAGAAATCACTGAAACAATATTTTCACTTTCCCAAGAAAACTCAGTCCTCAAAATTCAGGTACCTGAGAAGATATTTTAAAATGTAGTGTTATTAAAACAGAGCTCTAGAACAGTGATGATTTGCTACATTTTTCAGCTTTCGTAATTGTGTTTGTGAGGCATGGCATTGGTAAAAGCATTGATCCTTTGCTCTAAATTTTCATTAACAATGCAAAAGCCTCTCTAAAAATGGAATGCAATCGTATGGTGAATCTAAAATCTTGTTTAAAATATTTGTCTACTTTTTAATCTGTAATAACATCTGTTGATTGCTATTATGACTGAGACATTAATGTATTTAGGAAGATTAAATTAAATAATATGTTTAGTCAGTGCATGACACCAGATAAATATTCACTAAATGCAATTTGATTAATTCATTAACATATTACTGAATGTTGACAAATTTGATTTTAGTGACACATATTAAATAAAACCATACTTAGAATGTAACAAATGGCTTACAAGTTTTTAAAATTGAATACTGTACGTGAACTTTGGAATAATGTTCACTCTATATCAACTTTATATATATTTTTATACCTACCCTGAAAGGACTCCAACCTGGGAACAATGACATATATTTATCTTTCATGTTTGATATACAATACTGTCAGACATAAGCATAGTAGGTTCTTAATAGATGTCTTTTTAAAAAAAAACTCAAGAATTTCTTAATTATTTTCCTTTAGAAAACAAACAACACTTTCAGTTCTTTTATCACAAATTAACACAATTTTACTATTGATTAATTCCCTAATATGTATTGTGAAGATGAAAATATCAAAATGAAATAATATTATATTATATACTCCATTCTGCTTTCTTGGGCAGAGTATTAATGAAAAAAAGTAGATTTATTCTTGGATTTCTGCAGTTTGTGAAATCATTCTATTTTTAATATAATTTTATTTTTTTCCATTAATTTAAAAAATTCTTGGAACACAAAAACAGATAAGGCTATTTTTTGTAAAGAATTTAAGACAAGTCCTGTACATTTTAGTAACGAAGGGAACGTGAATAGGTAACCTACTTATCTCATAGTTCTCTAAGACCTTAAGCAAAGGTATTAACTTTCATCAGTGCATTCTAGATAAATTAGCTTGTCACCTTTTCTAATTATTATTGTGCCACTATTTTCTGTAAGCTCTTAGATCCTTCAGTGCAATTTAAAGATGGTAGTGACTGTGTTACTGCTCTTTGGATAAAATGTATGCCTAACTTCTTAATATCTCAAATAAAGTACTGATGTTTTGTAGTTCCAGCCTTTATAAACCAAAACATATTTGATTCAGCAAACTTGGTATTAAGCTCTACAATGTTTTTCTAAATTGACAAATCATAAATAGCTGCTTACAAAATGACTGTGAAATAATTGGAACTTTTCACAGAGTTTATAGAGTTAACCCCAGCTTCATCAAAGAATGTAAAGTATTTTTCTAGGGGCCTTCTATTAAACAAGGAAATCTCAGAAGCTTGGCGTGCAGTGAGTATTTTCAAAATTAATATGAGACTGTGATTTTCTCTACTTTCTACATACATATCCATGAGCCTCACATAATCACTACCTAGTCTATTGACACTCATAGCATGTTCTATACAAATTCATAGGTGGAAGGAACTTTCTTGTACATAAATTCATTACTTCATTCACGATTTTAAAAATATCTATTGAGTGCTCACATTGTGCTGTGTACTAGAGGTAAATCACAATGCAAAGAAGCCAAAGCGTTTCCTAACCTTTCATTTTAAGGGAAAAGTATAAAATGACAACAGCAAAAATAGCAACAAAAAGTACACTAACATGAGCATTAGAGCATGGAAACATGGAGAAATCAAGGCAACAGGTGATTCAGGGAGAACTGGAAAAAGAAGGAAATGCAATGAAAATAGAACAACCAGGACAAGCCTCGCTGAGTGGGTGACATTTGAAGGGCATAGAAATGACAAGTGAGAGAAGAAAGCCTTTTGGCCAGGGCCAGCAGGCAGATATGTTTGCAGGAGGTGGGAAGAGTGAGTCAAATCTCAGAGATAATCTCGGACCTGACTTCTTAAAGGTCATCAAGGAGGGTGGGAAGCATGGAACGGCATAACATGGAAGAGATAAAGCCCCAGCAAGCACTGGCGGCGTATCATGCTTGGCCTTGTAGGTGACTTGGGGACTGCCTTTCACTTTGGGTGGGATATGGGAAAATCACTGGAAAACTGGCAAGCAGAAGGATGACACAGATAAACAGCATTTTAATGGGATCACTCTTGTTTGTCTGGAGACTTTAATTCTCATGGGGACAAGCATAGGAGAAGGAAGTTTCGATTTTTCAATTTTTCAATAATCCAAGTAGAAAATGGTGATGGCTTGGTCAGGGTGGTAGTATTGGACATGGTCCGAAATGGATGTCTTTCAAAAATAGAAGCCATAAGACCTGCAGCCATTGCAAGCGAAATGTGGCAGAAGGGAAGAGTTGAAGTTGGCTTTAACATTTTTGGCTTGAACACATGGAAGAAGGAGGCAAAAATGAAGAGAAATGAGGAAAACTAGGCAGAGTGTGTTTGGGAACACAGGCTTAAAAGAGAAGGAGCAAATCAATTTTTAATGGGTTCCATTTACGACAAAGATAATAATGTGTACATACATATGAATCTATATGTTTAAGAAGGCTGGAAATAAAGAATGGAAAAATAACAGCAAGGGCACCGAAGAAGGCGTCCCTAGTATGAAAATGTTAAAGCAAGACTCCATAGTACTTGAGAGGTCCAGGGAGCTTATTAAATATTTTCATCTTCCTTCCGACTTATGCAAAGCTTCAAGGCAAAGTTGAAATTCCAACTGCAAATGCTTCTTTCTTTAACTACACAAGTTCACAAAGGAAGCCTTCATTTCCTGAATATCTATGGCTTTTACATAGCAATTATTAGATAGTATTTAACATAAAGCATAATTTCTAGTATACCTGTATTCATTTAAATATATTGTTGCTAAAATGCATATTTAGATTTTAATCTCTTCCTACCTATTGTAACTAACAATATTTATTTAATAATGCAACACCAATTAATTAGACAGTTGTACAGATGCAATAAATGAATCTTAAGTGATTTCTAAATTTATCCAGGAAATCAGTATCAAAAATGCTAGATAGATCTTTTGCAAACAGGAGGGGAACCAAGAAATGGAAGGAATTGTGACAGAGGCGAGTGGAAAGGGAAGGAAAAACAACTGAGATGTGTTATACACATGTACTGATTTCCAGTGTTAGTGTCATCATTATGTATTACAAACATGTACTATTAAAAATTAAAAAGATAAGTTCTAGGCAGAAAGAGTGTGTTTACTGCTAATAATCAAAATATGATTTAGCTTCACATAAAGTGGGATGGGGTCCCTTGGCACAGATTACCACTGAGAAAACATAGATCAGGCCCATCCCTTTCTGTGCAAACATGAAACTGGAATTAAAGAATTAACAAAATTGCTGAAGTTTAGTCCCTAGTCCACAATAAATCTTTTAAAACTTTCCTTAACATATCCAGTGCACACATTCATTCCTCTGTTTAGATACATATCCTGATAATTACTTTGCAGGTCCTTGTGTTTACTTTTATACATTACTATAGCCATACAGCAGTTTTCACTTTTTATCATATTGTTTTGATTTCTGGGAAAATTGCCTCAAAGGGAAGTGCAAGGACGCTCTTTTAGAAAAGTATGACCAAGTTTCTGAAGGTTGAAACTATCAATGGAAGAATGACAGTACATTCCAGGGCTTTTCTATCTACTTGTAAAATAGTATGTGTTCCATTAGTCCTCCTGAAATATTTAACAGCACAAACATTTCAGGCTCCAAGAATTATTCATAAAAACAGATGAGTAAAATCACAAAGACATCCTGAATGGTCCTGACCCTAAGTTAAAACTTCCATATGTGAGCAGAGGCTGGGAGTGGCAAGAAAAGGCCTGTGCAGTTTCTGAGACACTTTAATCATAATAAAGAACAGCATAGGGTGGGTGTTTCAGGTTTACCAGAGGGTAGAAATGAGAGCATTTTGTTAATTCTAATGTATATGCGACTTCTCTGTGCTGTGAGCTTGTGTTTACCAGTAGGCATAGAGACAGAATTTGGAACTGTAATAAGATGATTAGAGAACACATGTACACAGATTAACATGAGCACCAAAATAATGAAACTTTTTATGATTCACAAAAAAGAACTAAAATACAAGCAAATCTATGTGAGACAATGCAAATTGTATCCTCTATATAATCTCAAGGTGGAGCAGAAGTCTTTATCAGAAGGAATGTTCCTATCAAACAATATATCATTGTTGAAAATATTTTTAACATGAGATATCTATGATTTTAAAAACAAGAATCTAAACTTCAGCCTCCTGTGAAGGTCTCTTACAATTTCTAAGAGTAACAGATGAATGCAAATAGAATCTGGAAGATGAGTTTTCTTGCTTGAGTGTTCAGATGGGACAGGCAACAAAATGGACTTAGAAATTTCATGTATTAATATTTAATTTCTATTTTAGTTCAGTTTCTGTTGTTTCCAATATCATCTATACAGAAAATGAAGAATTTGTATATTCTTAAATATGCTCATACTGGAATTAAGTTGTTTTCCTAATAAAATACATTTTTGGTGGATTTATGTTTACCTTCCCTAAGATAATATTAATTATGAATTATGTTCTACTAATTTGAAACCTGAAAAATCTTCAAGAATATAGCAGGTCTCATTTTCTTCCATATGGAGTGCAGAGGGAGGCAATTCGGACCTATTATGTCAATTTTCCCTGAGCCTTAGGGAGCCCGGCTCCTCCAGGGCTGCACTGCCTCCACCATGTGGCTCTCATCCTAATGTCCCAAGAGGGCTTCTAGAGGCTCAGTCATTCCCCAAACATTTAACTTCCTGCACAGTGTCTTCCAGAAAATTTCACACCTCTACTGACATCCCAGTGGTTAAAATTTGCCATATGGATACACCTTGACTTCTAGGCACCATCATTCTGAGCAAAACACAGTTTCTCTTAGTAAGGAGGATGGATTTTGGAACAAGAATCTACACATAAATACTTTTCAGTGGCACATGCCCCTGCCATGAGAACTACAACTCCCTCTCTGCTAGTTTTATGGATCACCAGCCACTCCATACCTATTCTACTACTTAGTTCATTGCATGTCTCTCATTATCAAACTTAAGGCATCAGACATGCCTTTGTCTACAACATCCACTCCTGAGCATAAGGCAGGAACTATTAGAATTTATCTAAATATAAAAAAGCACAGCCCATAGGAACAATGCCAAATTTACATGTGTTTTACAGAAACAAATAGTGCTCTGTCTGCCTGCACTGTTGTTTTTTGCATACATGAGTTAAGTAATTAATCATGTGGAAAACAATGCACACAAAATTAAAATTGGTATCTTGGTCACATTTTAGTAGCTCATAATGTTTCCCTTTTATTAATATTTTGTAGTGTTTTCCCAATGTAAGCATTTGCAGTAGCTATATGAATTTTCAAATTCTGGAACTACTGGATATAAAATGCTAACTATTATCTACAATAGGATGTGTCAAAAATACTGTACATATACCCCTCCTACTGATGCCTGTTTTATACTCTCTAATTCCTTCTCTTTGAAACTTAAAGTGTATTATTTTCTATCTGTACATGTAAAATATAAACACAAAATATATCCTAGTGATAATTGTGAAATTTTACTGTCCAAATTACTTTAACACTGCTAATTTCAAATTTAAGTCATTTATTTAAATATACTCCATGGAAGTCTAAAATGATTGGTTACTATATCATATCAGCACTATCTGTGGTATGATTAGGCAGACTTAGTAGGTTCTTAAATAATTAATCACAAAGTCTTTGGAATGCCACTGAATGTTTCTGTGTCTTTTTGATAAGCAGTCCACGCTAACCTTGAACTCACTAGGTAGCCCAGGCTGGCCTCGAATTCGTGCCATTCCTGCCTCAATCTCTAGACTTCTGAAATTACAGGCATGAGCCACCACACCCAGATTATACCACTGATATTTTTTAAAGAATCATGTTTTTTCTCATACCAACTGTGTCATTGAAAAAAGTGCCAGTTACAAGAATGTGAATATACAACCACAGGAACTTTGAAAAAAAATGCTTAATGGTAAATTGTAATGACACCTGAGAGCCACCTGCTACTTAGACATAGGAACACATATTGGTGCCCTTACTTGGGAAATGTACTACAGATATAATCCCTTTATTGTGTTTGAAGGTCTAAAAGCAAGATAAGCATTTTACCTAAACTTCCCATTTATTAATAACAATCACATTTCCTTTGCCTCAGTCCCATACCTATAAAATTCTTATCTGCAATTACAGTATATTAAGTTGTTTTGTATTACTTTGAAACTTAAAATTATAAAGATCTATACCATTTACTTTTTTCTTAGGGTGTATACAGTCTCTTTTCTTAATTTTCTATGCATTTAGTGTAGGCAGGTTTAAAGAAGTTCATGCCAGTAATATGAATTTCAAGATTAGTATCTGGTGGATGACATGCCACTTCTGTAAGTCTGATATCAATGGACTTCAATTTCAGAAAAACAATTTTAAAATATGACTAATATTAAAATACACTAGACTTACTTGTTTTATCCTAAGAATAGTACTTTAAAATATTTGGCATGGTTTCATTAATTAGGGTGCTTTAGTGAATATCTATAGAAAGAATAGATACTTTTCAAAAGAGAACTGTGTATAACCTTTAAGCTTGAATCTGTAGAATCATGCCAGACATATTTTGCCAGACATAAAATTTGAAATTTCAGGAAGAAACCAATATTGCATGAAATTGTTTGAAGTATAGAAAATTTTATGATTGTTTTGGCATGCTACTCGTTATTTCAATTTTAGTATATGTGCCGCCCAAGCGAGCACTACTCTTCATTTCAAAAGACTCTGCACTTTGGACTATGTTCTTATTCTCTTTCTCTCTCTCTCTCTCTCTCTCTCTCTCTCTCTCTCTCTCTCTCTCCCTCCGTCCCTCTCTGCCCTCCAGACTGAACCAAAGCCTTCAAACTGTGCTATATCTCCATGTTCTTTATTTTTCGTATTGAGACAGGGTTTTGCTAAGACCGGGTTGCTAAATTTCTCAGGCTGAACTTGAACTTGCAATCTCCCCACTGCAACCTCCCAGAATGCAAAGATTTCAGCGGTGTGCCCCATGCTCACTGTATGTCTCTTTTAAAGAACTACTGTTTTGGTAAATATGAACTAGCTTCATTATAGATGGGATAGTTAATCTTGACTGTCAACTTGACTTGCTTGAGAGATCATGAGGACACTAATAAAGCATATTTTTTGGTGTATCTGGGTGGGTCATAGGCATATGACCTGAAAGACAATGTCCAGTAGTCACCCTTCCTCTCCAGCTCTTCCCATAGTGTCTACATGTTGGAAATATCAGGTGAGCAACTTCCTCTGACCATGACCTTGTGGCATGATGTTTCTGCTTTAAAATCAGCTGACCTTACACTGATCCTTCTGAAATCGTTAGCCAAAATAAGGCTTTCCTCCTTTAAATTATGTGTGATGAGTATTTGTCCCAGCAAAGAAAAGTGACTAATACAATGACATTCTACCTCCCTGTGTACCTTGAAGTCCCCATATTGATATGAATTGTAAAAATTAATTAATAATATATTATGACTTTAATTAAACTGTACTTTTTATATTTACCTATTCTTAGGTAGACTCTGAAAAACATAGTGATTTTTTTTCTCTTTCTTTCTACTTTGAAGTGCCAATGGCATAAATTCAAAACAGTACAGGTGCATTCAACAATAGTTTTTATAAGTGAAGTAACTCAGATCGTTTTTGAGATAGGTGTACTGCAAAAACTATGTAATCATAAAAGGGTGTTCTAAATCAGCTATTCTAATCATATTTTTCTAAAAGTTATGCAAAAAATTTTAAGAACAGGTTGTACTGAATTTAGAAAGCATTTTTTTGGTTAAAAATATAAAAACCCAGAGAAATCCAAATTTAACTTCAAAGTGTGCTTTTGTTTTATGAAAGATGAAAATAATTTATATAACTTTGATGCTGTCAATAAATCAATGTACTCATAAAGTCATTTAATGTGGTTCTCAATACATGTAGTTAGGATGTCCTGCCTATTCTGCTCATCAATCAAATTTTCAAATACAAGGAAAAAGCACTGTATACTTATAACCACTTCTTCCCAGCACCTTCTAGACACATTAGACACAGAAACTGTACTTGCATAAGCTTTTGTTCTTAATAGAGATCCTTATCCTGACTTTCTTATATGTCCATGTTTTCATTTTGACATATATTTCTATGTTTTTCAATAATAAATAACTGCACACATGCATGCACATATATGTGTGTTTATGTGTGTAGGGTTTGTGGGTGTTGATTATTTGTACTTGAATTTTATTTAAATGCAGTGTCATTTGCTTTACCTTCAAACACTTAGTACTGCCTAGCTCTTGTGCGCCTCTGGAAGATAACTGATTTCACACGAATGCCTTTTCCCCTCTCAGGGTGTTGAATTATATTAACCCTATCCCCATCCATTCTTTTCCTTTGCCTTTCCTAGGACAAAACCAAAAACTTTTCCTTTTTCTTTTCCCTCTGTTGACTAGTTATTCTGTGCTTCAATCATGCTGATGAACATTTATTGAGCTGACGGTTGGCTGGACACAGGTGTCGCTCCACTATTCCCTGTGTTTGCACCGTTGCTGTAGTTTGGGTCTCAAGTGCTCCGCAGAAGCCTGTGTGTTGAAGGCTCGGTGCCCCACCTACTGGGAAGTGGTGCAGCCTAGGAAATGGAGCCTGGTATGCACGCTAATCATGAGAATAGGGACCTTGAAAGGGATACTTTGGCTCTTGGGCCCTCCTTTTTTGCTTCTTGGCTACCATGAAGTGGGCAGCTTTTCTTCCCACCTTGATTTTCTGCCGTGCCACAGGCTCAAATGCGTAAGCGTCTCAATCTAGCGTGGACTGAAACCTCTGGAAACTGTGTACCCAAATCAACGTTTTCCCTTTAAATTGATTATCACAGTTATTTTGTGATAGCAACAGAAACCTCACTAACACACGGGGCCTACTAAAAGATTTTAGGTCACTGGGCACATGCGGAGAAAAGGATATTGGAATCTGGTCTCTTCCTGTTTTCTATCTAGCTATTACGAGACAAGCAATTTCCGCTGTCAGTACCCTCATCCAGACGTCCTTCCTCTGCACAGGCCCAAAAGCAATGCGCCAACCAACCATGGAGTAGTTCCTCCACCAACGAACTGTGCAGTAGTTCCTCCAAAACTGTAGGCCAAAATAAACCTTTCTTCTCATGTTTATTATCTCGGATATTTTTCAGTAGTAAGGAAAAACTAGCACATTCAGCAATCATCATTTCTACATTCATACCAGCAGCTTTCCTGCCCTATATTCCTATGTCTATGCAAAAGTTCCTCAAGTTCAGGTAACTCTTCATGAAATCAGGGCAAACATAAATAAAATTTTCTTTTTAGTATTATCATCTATACTTTTAAAAAGTTGTCTCTTGGGCTGGGGAGTTAGCTCAGTGGCACAGCGCCTGCCTGGCAAGCGTGACTTCCTGAGTTTGATTCCCGATACCAGAAAAAACCAAACCAAAACAAAACAAAACAAAAAAGTTGTATCTTATTTCATTTATGATTTTGGTATTTTTCTCATTTTATTAAGTGATATGACATGTTAAGGCAAAGATCTTATTGCACAGCAATTTCTTCGCTGATGGTTCTTGCTTCACTGAAATGAAGCAGCAGTGAGAAGAGCAAGAGATGCATCCCAGATGCATCTGAGAGAACACCTTTTATAGTAGTGAATAATTTAACATGAATAAAAACTAAGCTGAATTGATTCAAGTCTCTATACGAGCTGACTAAATTGATATGCAATACATTATCTGAGACACAGAATATAAAATTAAGGTCAAATTTTTGTAAATTTTGAGGTATTTACTGGAAAGGATGTTAGCTTTTGAGTATTATACTTTCAAATTTTTAAAGAAAAGACCACAAGTTAATATCTTCCAAGCATTTGTATTATGAATCTCATCTTATGTCATGTAAAACACAATTGAAATGAATTGTTTTAGCTTGAAAGATATATCTACCTGGAAACTGGTTGTGTCCATAAAGAGAGTAATGTTATTAAGAAGTCTTATACAACTACTATTATAAAAATACATCTTTTTGTGTATTGACCCAAAAAGTCATTATATATTGTATGTTTTTGACTCTAAAATTTCTGGTTAAGGAACTGCTTACATATTTTATTATCTCAGTACTCTGAGGCTCTCTTCTCAAGAAGTCTTTCACCTCTGAAAAGCTGGACTCCTGCTGAAATCAATGATGATTTCTTAACCATTAACAATCCAAGGAAATCAAGGATCATCCAAAGCCTCTTACTAGTATAACTTGTATTGTATTAGTTACTACAACAGCTTCTTGGGTCACTTCTTATAGAGCCTGTGATGCATATTGCAAAAGAAAGAAACAAAAGGATTTCAAGAAAATATGGAAAAATCTAGTCTCATTTAAAATAATGATTTTTTTCTTTCAACTCTATAACCTGTAGAATTAAGTCATTAAATATTTTTCTAAACATAAAGTCATAGCTATTGTAGCTTCTTTTTACTTTTTAATGGTA
This sequence comes from Chinchilla lanigera, assembly GCF_000276665.1. Lineage (NCBI taxonomy): Eukaryota > Metazoa > Chordata > Mammalia > Rodentia > Chinchillidae > Chinchilla > Chinchilla lanigera. Next base: position 4,471,158 of record NW_004955407.1, read on the forward strand.
CTCAGATGAAACCCAGGACTTCAGGCATACCAGCTAAGAGCTCTACCTCTGAGCTACATCCTCAGCCCACTCCCTTATTGCTTCACTTTTATAGTCAAGCTTTTAATTTTTCACATTTTTAATATTCATTAATATTGTTAACATTTGTTAATATTCTATGAATGATATTTAGATTTGCTAGGAGGTTAAAGGGAAATTTCTCCCATCTTATTGTAGACCATGTTATTCTGTTGAATGTTCAGTCACTTTAACTTTTTGAATAAAATGTTTAGCACTGTCTTGGCATCATTCTTCCCACTGGAAAGACATAAAGTGAAATGTTGCTAGGAGGTTACTGAAAGATTTGGTGAATCAGTGGTCAGAATCAGCATACTAAAACCAAAATGATTACCATATATATATGTTGTTGTGGCTTGAATGTAGATGTCCCCTTAAGGTTCATGCTCTTATAGGTGGGGATTTTCAGAGCTGACTGGGTCTAGAGAGTGTGATACTGGGATTAAGGATGTGTGGTAGTAAGTTAGTCTATTGATTAGAATTATCATAGTTCTGGATGTGGATAATGAAGTCCCACCTTGTCTTTGGGTGGCAGTAAATAGGTTTATAATCTGGGTGGAATATGGAGGGAGAGAGGGAACACAGGCTTGCTGCTGCTCCTTGCTGTTTGCTGCCTTCTGCCTGCCATACCAGGAACTGTTCTCCAAATGTAATTCCCCTCTGCCATGCTGCCCTGCATTGGAACCAGCCAATTATGCACTGAAACCACTTCAAGCTATGAGTTAAAATAAATCTTTTTTCCTTTAATTTTGGGCGTCAAGTACTTTGTCTCAGTAACGAGAAAAGTAACTAAAAGAGATTTTGGTACCAGGAGTGTAGTCATTCATGTGACTGTACCTGATCATGTGGTTCAAAAGCCTTTGGAACTGGCTTGTGAGTTTGGAAAGATTTGGAGATGCTGACTGAAGAAGCAGCCCTAAATGCTATATAAGCTGAACTTGATGCATGATTCTGAACTTATGGGACACGTCAAGCCAGTCTAATGTTGAGACTGTGGTGTGGCTGATGTTGGGGCTTCTAGCCAGATCTATGTTGATAATAGCAGAAGGTTCCGCAGAATGATTTTAAAAATTCTGTGTTTGGCCATAAAGAAAGTTCTAGTAAAGTTATCATCTGCAAAGATGGAGTAAAGGAGAAGCCAGTCGCTGAAAAGGAACATGACAGTAGAAAAGATGGCCTGAGGATATCACAATAACCAACAGGAGTCCAGCTTTTCAGAGGGGAAAGACTTCTTGAGAAGAGAGCCTCAGAGTACCATGCTCCAGAATGGTAGCAGCCTAGGAATTTGAGAGTTTAGCAGTGCTAAAACTGTTAGGATTTTGACATCTCTTAGACTAAATACCTTTTACACAAAGAGACACACATGAGCTTTTTAGATGCAAAGGGTGAGATGTACCTAGATACCCCCCTAATGGCTCATGCTTTTCAGAGTTGGCTCTACATAGGGCATGTGATGCTGGGATTAAAGGTGTGTGGTAATAAATTAGTTCAGTGATTGGAATTAGTACGGTTCTAGTTCCTCTCTGGGTGTGTATAGTAGCAATCCATAGGCTTACAGATGGTATAGAATATAAATGGAGAGAGAAAAAGCAGGCTTGCTGCTTGCTGCTCACTGCCTTCTACCTGCCATTGCATGAATTTTTTCTCCATTGCGGTTCCTTTCTGCCATGCTGCTCAGCCTTACAACCAACCAAATATGGACCAAACCCTTTATAAACTAGAAGCTAAACTAAATGTTTCCTCCGGTAACTTTGGCTGTTGAGTAATTTTTCTCAGCAATAAGAAAATTAGCTAAGATATAAATTATGTAAAGTGTAAAGAAATCATTGTCCATTATATTAAAAATATCCTTCTTTGAAATTCAAGGAGAAATATACTTGCTATTTTTCTAAGCTGACAATTTAGACCTCTGTGTGTTTCCTTAGAAGGATGTAGTCTAATGAAGATACAAATATAACTAATATACTAGCTTCAATTTTAAATAAAAATTCAATAATTTACAAAATCAAAACATCCCTTATTTCACTCTAAACATTTTTGGGTAAAATGAATATTAATATGATGTTAAAAAGAACAACATCCCAAGGTCACAATAATTAGTTCACTTGATGATGAATATAGTGCCCTGGGATATTTTTTGCTCTGTTTGTTTATACTCATTTCCTGTAGAATGTTCCCTTTCCCATCACAGGTTAAACAATCACTCCTCCACTGTTTAAATATTGTTGAAAATACATTCCGGTGTATCTGCTGAGAATCATAATTTCTATCAAGGTTGTATCTATCACTTAAGTGTTTTCAAAGAGGAACTAAACATTAAAAGAAAAGAAATAGTACATCACAATTATTTAAAATTCTACTTAAAATTTAATTTTTCATTTTCAGACAACAGCCTCATTGTCTGCACATGTCATGAGTTGGTTTTAGATTTTTTTCAGAAATTATCATGTTTAGAATGTAAATGCTATGCAGTGTAAAAGTTCTATTGGGAAAAAAGTTTTACTTTCATTTTCTATATACCCTCCACTGCCAAAATAATCATAGTTTGATATTCCAAAACTTTAAAAGTGTATTAAATATTATCAAATTGCCTGTGGCCATGTAAAAAATTCAGTCTCAATAACTTCTATATTTCTTTGTACCTTAGAAATTATCCATAATGTGGAAGCAATGAAACAATTTCAAATATTGAATTAGAACTTATGATATTGACTCATATGTGTCATAGATGCAAATATGTATGTACATATGAAAATATTTATGACTAGATGTATGTGTATGTGTGTGCATATGCACAAGCCAATAATTGTGCATTTCAAAAATTATCATGTCTTCACTGACCACCTGCAACTTGACAACAGATTGTGTGTCCTTTAGTTTGTTTAAATTATACCCTTTAAGCTGTTACAAAACCAAAGTATTCAATTTTTTCAGGCTACACTCTTCATATGATTCTAGCATTTTAGTTCTCTAATACATGCTCTTCAGACCAGCAGTATTAGCACTGTAATCTATGATCATAATGCTAGCATCCTATATTAGTTCTTGAGATTCTATTGCATGGAATAAATATCAAAATACAAACTGTGAATAACAATTCTTTTAATTCATCCTATTGCATCCATGCTTTCATTCTCATTGGTTGAATTTCCATAGTGGCTGGATTCCTGATCTTTTTATTTTATATTGAGAAGAAAAGTCATTGCATATATTCATTTAAGAATTTACTGTATTATTAACATTAGGCCAGAAAAATAAAAACACTGGCTCATATAAAAGGAAGGGAAATTTAATTCACTTATCTTGAGCTATTTAAAGGTCTTGTGTCTTTCTTAGTTACCCAAGTCTGCCTTCTCTTTGATTCATGGGTTCATTTTAAAATTGACCTGCTTAGGGGGAGAAGCAGTACAGTGAGAAGCAAGGAGGAGGGAAGGAAATGAGTTAGGGGAAGAGGAGCGGGAGGAGGAGGGAGGTTCAGTTTTTAAGAATATTCTTTTCTGGACTTTTAGTGAAATAGCAGAAGTTTAATTTCATGTCACATCAAAGTTGTATAAGAAGCTGAATAAAGGAGCCATCTTAGGCATTTTTTTAGGGCCTTAGGTGAGCATTATCATGTCTTTTCTGACCCCTACTTTTCCAGAAATTACAGTAAGATGTCTAAAATACATCCTTGAATAATGTTCCGTAGCTTAGTGTGACACATGAAAACCATCACAATCTGGTCCCAGCACCTTCTTAGGGTTATCTCCTAGTTGTTTCCAAGAGAATCTTCTACTGTATTAACTACTTGGAGGGTACTTTCAATTTCCTTTTCCACTTGCCTATCACTTAATTAGTGAATTTTTCAGTCTTTTGGTCTTTTTTTTCCTTTTGGTTTTAAAATGTCATCTATTTTAACAAGAGCAAAGGATGCCATATGTGCACAGTATACATATTGTGTAAATGTTTGCAAATATTGAAGATACTAAACACAGCTCATTCTGAACTCCAAGATTCCATAAAAGAAACTTGATAATTCTAAAGTGAATACATACAACAAATCACTAAGAAGAGCTTCCTCAATTTACAAATGAAACACTTTCATTTGTTGTGTAATTTTTGTAAAATCTTAGAATTAAAAACAGCAATAGCTCCATTAATCACTAGTCATGGTACATTATTTGTAGTGATATATGTACTAGGAAGTCTAGATGAGTGATTAAGCAGCAGCTAAATACCAGAGTACATAATATGTGCTGCATTACACTGGATAATGATTTTCTTCTAGATTTTCACTGAACAGTGATTCCAAAACTTGAGCAGTATCAAGCATCTCTTGAAAGTCTGTTAAAAATCAGATTTTCTACTCCCGCCCCACAGATTCTAATGTAGCGGAGTGATTGAGACCAAAGATTTTTCACTTGTAACAATGAATATTTTCAAATCAAGAAGTATTTTGAACCATAAGTTTATGTATTTAAAACTACATTATTAATAGAATAAAAATTATTTATCAAATTAAGTATACAAAAAAATTCACTACATTAAGACTCCTGGACTTTTTTCTTCTTATGTATCATGGAAAGGAGATACATAATTGTAGCAATTCCCCAGTAATGTCAGGTACCATATCAATAAAGTTGTATTCATATAATAATCCTTGAATAAACATCATCATGAGCAAAATAATTTATGGTGATCAATGGACTGTTAGTGTAGCAGAAATATTTAACAGTGACCATAACCCTTCAGTGTTTTTCAAGTTCAATTGCTATCATTTGAGACATAGGACTTATATAAAATGTGATTGATACTATATATTTTATAGGCTAAATTTAATTACTTGAAAAAAATCTTTCCAAAGAAATTGACCATCAGAGTAAAATAAATTGAAGATTAAAATCATCAATTCCTGAAAGTGAAAAATAAAACATGCACCTTAAGTAAACAAAAGTTTAGATAAATTATTATCTTTATAAATTTCTCACACTCTGGGTGGCTGAGGCAAGAGTTTAATCTGACCTGAGCAAAATAGTGATTTAGAGAGAAAACCTCTCAAAAAATAAAAAGGAAATTTAAAAATTTCACCAAAATTCTTCATTTATATTTAATGAAATGATAGCATTAAACTCTTTTCCACTGAGAGACATATATTGTTTTTCTATCCCCCATGTAAGTACTTAGAAATGAAAACCTTAATTATACTGTTTGTAAAACGTTAGGGAAACAAGATATTTCTTAGCACTAAAACAAGTTAGGCTAAAATATACTATTTTGCATCTGCTTAAAATTTACTGAATAATAAGTCAAATATGAAAATTATCTTTTAAATTTTTTAACATCTAAATTTTAGTGCCTCTATTTTAATCATTCTCTTTGATTAGTAAGTACACTTATTAAAATTGTGCTTTATTACTTTAAAATAAAATTTAGTGTCAAAAACTTACTAATTATAAAGAAAAAGTGCTATTAGTGCAGGTGTTAAGGTTTGTGTCTGCATGTCCCCCCAAATCCTCATGCAGTCATTGGACAGCCTTCTAGATTTTTGATGGATTCAAAGGTGTGAGTGCTACCCCTGCTCTGGGGCAGATAGTTTGCATATGTAAGGGAGGGAAAGAGGCTGCCTGCCACCATTCCTCCCTTTTGTTCTTGCTGCTTTTTCTGGCTTCCACCACCATGAAAGGTTGCCCTCTGCCATGTGCCACTCTGCCTTGGGGCCAGCTGAGTAGGGACTGAAGCCTCCACACACTGTGCGCTAAATAAACCTTTCCTTCTTTAATTTTAGATGTCAGGTATTTTGTCTCAGCAATGACAGAAAAGTAACCAAGACAGCAGGAAAGCACCAGAAGGAAGAAATCTGTCCTTGATACAAATATTTTTAAAGATACTTTAAAAGCAGATATGGAACGATCACAATGAATTTGAGAAACGTTTAAACATTTAAAATAAAATTATTTTGATACACTTTAGCTGTTTATTTAACTTTATTGTGAATGGATACTAGAGGATCATATAACACCAACCCTCTAGTGAAGTGTGACTAAATAAAACTTTTGTAATTATGTTTCAAGTCTCCTTTACTTTAAATCCACATAGCTATATGTCAAAGTGAAATCAAATCTATATCACATTATATTTTTAAAATTGCAATCCAATCCCTCCAAATATAAACAGTTTTTGTGTAAAGAGGATAATTCAAATAGAAACATACAATTTTATTAATAGATTGAAAACAGTTTCCATTCTTAAGCACTTGCAATATAATATTTTAATTTTTATAAATCAAGGGTTGGTAGAACAAATTCTGTTGGTTTCTACATTTGCTCATGTTTCTCCTTCCTTCATGGTGCATTTTCTTTCAAGGAAGAGTTTAAAAAGCTGTAAAATTTTGTCATGTTTTTCTTTTTTTTTTTTTTTTTGGTTTTTCTCCAGTACCGGGAACCGAACTCACGACCTTGCACTTGCCAGGCAGGTGCTTTGCCGCTGAGCTAAATCCCCAGCCCCTGTCATGTTTTTCTAACCAGATCAGACCCCCTTATGAAAGGTCAACATAATAGGTGAAAGAGACAAATTTAAATTTTCTAGGTATGACAATTTGAAATGACCAAGAATAACATATTACATGTGTCAGAAATTTGATTCTCCTGGATCAACTCTTCAGTTTATGAAGTAGGATTTCAACTGTCATTCATAAAGGCAGAATCTCAGGTGGTTATTAGTGACAGAGAGTTGTCAAAATATTTCTTTGTATTACAGATTCCATTAACAACGTAAAAGGCAGAGATTCAGTGAATAAGACTTTCAGAATTGAAACATCACAAATATTCACAATTGTGATATGAGAAACAAACTGCAGTTTACTGGAAAGTAGAAAGCAATGACTTGTGTAAGGGAGTCTTTTAAAAGTCATTTTCATTCTTCCTTGTTGCTTATTAATTTTAAACATTTTAATCTTTTTCTGTCAAACAGAATTTACTTGTGGCATTCCGGATTTTTATTCCCAGATAAAAACGAATATAATTTTCAATATAGAACTGACTTCAGCTAGTTTTATTTCCAGTTAACTTCCAATATAGACTGGAGATATTTACAAGATATATTAAATTAAGTATTCTTTCCACTACACAAGATCCTATACTTTAAGAAAAATACAATAAATATATGTAGATGTATTTTTGTTTTGTTTTGTTTTGTTTTGTTTTGTTTTTGCTTTTCTTCCGGTACCGGGAATTGAACTCACGACCTTGCAATCGCCAGGCAAGCGCTTTGCCGCTGAGCTAAATCCCCAGCCCCCATATGTAGATGTATACAATATGATTTACTTACTTTTATACCTTTAAAAGAGAGTTAATGACTAAACAAACATCTCAAAGTAATAGAATTGGAATCATCAATTTTTTTTAATATATACAAAATTAATATAAATTTTATTAGCTGTTTGTTTTGGAAGCCTTTATATGTGTATTCAGGGAATTTTAATGAATAGAAACTAAATGTTGTTAATGGAAGAGTGTTTCATGAAATGTGTATTTGCTTCATAAAGCTTTTAGTTTTCTGTCTAAGAAAAATATCAGTCAAATAATTGCATTAATATACGGCTGCAAGACACAGAGGCCATAAGGAAAGCAGAATTGAGGAGGAAGATGAGCTGAGCAGGTGTGTGCTCGCCTGGGCTCAGGGTGGGAGACAAGTCAGGGAATGGAGGCAGCAGGTGCGTAGCTTATAAAGGGGTTATATAGTCTCCGTGAAGAAATACCATTTGGTCTGGAGTCTGAGATATTAATATTTAGGAAATTGTAATCACTTAAAGTAAATAAAACATATCTAACTACCATATTGTGACTACTTTCATTCAAAATTATATGCAAACTTTAGTCTATACAGATTCAGTGGAATTCAAACAATATGATGTTAAAGAGACTATTTTGGACTCAATGCAGAGGATGAGTTGCTCCTGGGCAACACTATTGACTTTCCCTTTAAATTTTGAACAGAGGGGCTGGGGATTTAGCTCAGCGGCACAGCACCTGCCTGGCAAGTGTGAGGTGGTGAGTTCAATTCCTGGTACTGGAAAAAAAACAAAAACAAAAAAAATTTCAAACAGAAAGAAATTTAAATAGACTTACAAATGACTTTAGCAAAATAATTTAGAACAAGAGAATTTCAAAGTTTTTTGTCTTAGAAAAATAAAATTTGTACAGCTCTTTTGTATGCGTTGCCACACACACACAAATAAAAATAGACACATAGATATGTCTCATGTGAAGAAGTCTCATTTGCTTTGAAGTGTTGTGAACTGTCATTACCCTGTATTAGATCATATATCAATAAATGGCAGGATTAGACTTCTAACTATAGTCCAGCTATAAGTGATGTGTTTATTCTATTTTCTGCTCTATTTTATCTGCCATTCTACTACAGTGCTAGAAAGACAACTTGGGACAGTGCAAATGACACTGAAACAGATAATTATGAGTTGTGATGGCCTCCACTTAGAAATCAGGGTATTTGACCTGAGTAAAACACTATTCTCTCAGAACGTCTTTAATTTGAAAGCATGGTAAATATTAAGAAGAGCAGTTTACACAGCAAGAAAGATGGATTCTTTCATTGAAATGAGTGATTCAGTGACAATGAGGGTCCTTGCTAATTTCTCTAATGTTAATTGTGATATGATTGCTAGTTCTGAATATACCTTGAAAACAAGACTAACAGGTCAAAGAGCATAAAATCACATAACACAACTGCACTAAGACAAGGTACACTTTTAGATAAATTGTCCACACTGGAGTGCAATACCTGAGAGGCAATGTGTCTTTTGCTGTAATGTGTATATTTTTTTAAATCAGGTATTTGCTGTATTTTATGACCACACCTCATATATTTATTTATATATTATTTTCTATCATATATTATTTTCTATCAGGTTTGCTCTACAACTTGAAATGCCACTTATAACTAGAGACAGAAGTCTGAGGGCATGGCCCAATGGTAAAACGCTTGTCTAGCTTGATCCGCAGAACAAAACACACAAACAAAAATAAATGAATGAGTGAATAAATAGAGGGAGACAGAGAGAGAATCTTTCATAACAAAATGACGTAGCTTAATTGCAAAGTTTTAATACACATATGTCATTGGGGAAAAGAAAGAATACAAACAGAGAAGAAAATATATAAAGAAATGAGTCCATTTTAGCCACTTTTCTAAACATGTTAATTTTATATGATCAACTGTTACAACATCCGACAGTTTGTTTTTTTAATTTACATTGTAATAGATTTGGAATTAAAGCTTCTGATTGCAGCACAGTTGGAAGTTAGGAAGGAGCTTTCAGGTGTCCATTGGTCTAGCAACTTCTGATGGAGAGCTACTACGAATCCCTTAAATAGGGGTCTCTCGATTGTGACACTGTCATTTGGGAATAGGTCATTCTTTCTTATAAAGGCTGCCATGTCCATTGTAATATATTTAGCAGTACCCATGGTCTCTTGCAGCAGATGCCAGTAATGCCCCCTGCCCCAGCTGTGACGTCTACAGATATTGCCAAATACCCACAAGAGGCAAAGTCCCCTATCCTCTTTCTTTTTCATGCCAGTAAGAACCCTTGAGCAGGATTTTCAATGATTCAGTGTGCTGCAACATTGTTTTTATAATTTTTCTCTGAAATTTACATTTATATTAATTATCAAATGTACTGCTTTTTATTAGTGTTAATTACTTGAAATAATAATAAGTCTGAAGTTATTTCCAACTATGACATTTTACTTTTTCTTTGGTGTGAAAAGCTTTCAGTAAACATCACAATTGTTTTAGGTATGTAGTTCTTTTATAAACAAAACAAACATAAATGAATCTATTCTCTTCCTATCGAGAATAGAAAAAATTAGGCAATAAAAAATAGCTGAATCAAAAGCACAATGTATTGTACAAGCAAAGGCGTTAAACTCCAAACCCAAATTTTCCCTTCAGTTTTATCATCCAATAATTTGATTGTCTGAGCAAAAGAGGCAGGAATATCAGTCAAATATTTTCTAAATTTGAACTATTATTTCTTCATAGATATTGATTAATGTAACAAAGAGGAGAAAGAATAGACACATACAATATGTGCAACATAACTTAGATATTTAATGTTATCTTTTCTCTTTTTTTCCTTCTTTCTTGTTTTGGTGTTTTTGAGGTATTATAAATTCATGACCTATTGGAAAGGTTTCTTTGTTCCTTGAAAGTTTTAGTTATAAACTTGGAGAGCTAGACCAACTTTTTTGTTGCTGTTACTGAGAATGAAACTCAGGACCTTGCGCTTGCCAGGCAGGCTCTGTGCCACTGAGCTACATCCCCGGCTTGATCAACTTTTTAAACCTATTTTATATATCAGAATTAGGGAGGCCACCGATGCAAAATCAGCAGAGGAAAGCACTGTGGGAGAAAACAAACGCCTGAGGGAAGCTCTCCTGGGCAAGGGTAAGGCAAAGAAGAAACTAGAAACTGTTGACTACAAGAAGGTAAGATTCCTAGGTCAAAAGGAGGTGGGAAATTGGATAAGAAATTGAAACTGTCACAAGGTAAGTTACTCCGAAGAGTGTTTCTCACATTTAATGTGCTAGGAGTTCCTAAGGATAGATAATGTTTAGATGCAGATTCTGTTTCAGCAACTCCAGGGAGGGGCTGAGCATCTGCATTGTAAGACTCTCCAGGTGTTGATGCCCTTGCTTGGTACACATGCAGATGGTGTGTACCCAGGTACCAGATGTACACATTCCACACTCAACACATCTCTGGAGGTAGATGCTCCAACACTATTTTATCACAGATCTAAGATTAGCAATGGGAAATTGTTAAACTATGAGAATAACAAAAGACTCTATTTTCTCCAACTCTCAACATTTAGTTATGTGTTACCTTCATCCCTTCTTTACAGGAAAGTGCAGAATAGAATGTTGATTTGATGTACAAGTTAATTTCTGGTTCTTTAAAACAATACAGGTGTGATTCCACTAGTGAAATGTTACTATGTTTTTTGCTTTTCTTGTAGCATTAGACAGAAGTTTTCCATGGTATATTATCAGATGCCGTAAGGAAAACCTCAGATTTCTTAAATCAAAACTAAGAAAAGCCTAATTAGCTTTAAACAAGTTTTCCAGCTCGATGCTAAGTTTTGATTCACTCTTCCTGACATCCAGGCTGAACTTCGAACCCAGTCATCTCATTCCTCTTCACTGTGAGAAAACCAAAACCTGGCTTACTTCATCCTCTCCCTCCAAAGCAACTCATGGAAACCTGATTACAGGTTTTGGCATTTTGTCAATGTCAAGGTGTGCCAGGAAGAGAAGCAGATACGAAGATGACAGATAGATGAAGTAACCTTGATGGAAAACATCCACCACTGAAGATGCAGCAGCAGAATTGTAAAAATTAGTATGCTCAGGCGCCACAGCCTGAAGACTAAACACACAATGCTAAGTGTGAGTAGTGATAATCTCCTTTGCAAAAAGGACTATTGAGAAAGGAACAAGAACATATAAACTTGTTCCTATGACAAATATTTCAAAATAGTACTTTGCTACTCTTGCAAGTTATACTTGGCAGAAAATGTGTGTTTAAGCATTTATTACAGTTTTGTACAAATGAGAATGTCCCAAAGATATGACTTTTGTTCTAAAAAAGGGAAAATATGAAATTTCTCACATAAAAGGCTCATCATAAGCAGTTGTGGTACTAAAATGACACACACCTTAATAATAATGACACACACCTTGGGGCTGGGGATTTAGCTCAGCGGCAAAGCGCCTGCCTGGCAAGCGCAAGGTCGTGAGTTCGGTTCCCGGTACCGGAGAAAAACCAAAAAAAAAAAATGACACACACCTTAATAATAATGCCACACACCTTAATAATCTGTGCCTTGCTTGACAAAATACAAAATTTACTTCAAGTGATTAAAAGGTAAACACATAAATTTCATTTCTTCTAAGTAAATTCCAACTTTACCACTAATCTGAACAAGTTAGAGATGTATTAACAGCATAAACTGAGGTGACACAGTTTGCCACTATAGATCACAAGTGCTAACCTAGTTGGAATAGTCACCATGGTTAATTTTATCCTAGATTTCAGAGATTACTAACGTCAGATAGCACATTTCTACGTGTTTAAATTTAGGGCTTCCTAAAACTTTACCTCTTCTAGGAACATCACAAAAAACACCAAGTGATCACATTTAGATCACCTATATAATGCTAATGATAATTAAAATATTTATTCAGTCCATTCAAGGTTTTTGTGCCTAAACACTGCTGCCTTTTCACCAACAGATTCAGGAGAAAAGCAGTTAAACTTTTTCGGTAGTTCTATGGACAAGAAATATTAGGATATGTGACCCCTTGTTCTGAATATACATACATAATTTTTCATGAAATATAGGAATTCCACAAAGCACACCAATAATTCCTTCCACTGTCTCAGGGGGCAATGTACAGAATCATGTTTTCCTTCCAGAGTTTGTTAAACTCACCCCGTGCGATGGGTAAGAGATCCAGCCCAGCTCCCCTTGAATTGTTTTTGAATCCAAGAGATTGACTGAAAGAAAACACAAACACACAAACATAGTTAACACAATGAATTATCTCCACTTTTACTCTTAAATTAATGTGGCCTGTTACTGTGGATATTGCTGTTCAAAAATATGACTTATTATTATAAGTGTATAATAAATTTTATTATAAGTATATAACAAGTATCAGAATTTTTTTAAAAAGTGACCATAAGAAAAGCTAGGGGTTTAGAAGTATCTATGGCCCTTTAAATTTTTTTATTCACAATAAAGCTAATATTCAATATATTGATACTTTCTTATAGGGTAATTAAACTTTACAGAAGAAATAATAAGCATTCAAAATAAAGAAAACATTAATGATAAGATATAAAGCAATTGCAGATGACCGATTTGATTTATTTACAAAGACTGACCAATGGATGAATGTATTAGATATATTTCCAAAGTTAATCTATATCTCTGCTTGTTTACATTATCTTCATGTTGTCCCTGGCCAATTCCAAATGCATTATCCAAACATACAAACTATTAGCTTATTGGCAAGTACTTAACTGCCAATTTGAGAATAAACCAAATAAAAAACATAGTACATCTAAAACTTTGCTTATTTAAAAAAGGTATTATTACCCAAAGACTTTGTAATTGTGTTGAGAACTTTTTGGTAATTATTAAATAATCTGACTCCTAATCAATAGTTTTAGACAAAAAGTAAAATAGAGCATACATATGGTTGCATTTTTAATATATTATTAAAATAGGCAATTTATTTATCTTTAACAGTGCTACTTGGTTTAGATCAGAAATTCAACTATTAGAGGAACCTTGAATATAATTAATAACAAAATTGTCATTTTGAATGTAGGTCTGATCTGTTATCTTTTGGAACTGAGGAAAAATATCAACTTAACCTATTACCTTAGAATTTTTTATTGATTGAAGGTTTTGAATTTACAATATATTAACCTCAGTTAGAAGAAAGGTTAAAAAAGCCACTTTCTGGATTACTTACTGCAATTTCTATAATTGAATTATTCCCCAGGACATCAGTTTGGAAATTAAGGGTCTGCTTAATTATATTGCAATTATTTTTCAAAAAGGATAAAAGCTTCTTTATTTATTAACGGACACTACAGAGTATGTTTCAGATTAATCATTTTAAGAATATTGAAAATATAAGAGTAAACCTTTGTCTTTAAATTATATCCTAACATTCATTCTGATAAAGACACTTAGTCCAACCGTTTCTTATATCATAGTCATCAATTGATTTCTCTGAATTTTACAGAGGATTTGCATAGTAGAATTTCTCTTCACTTATCTATAGATCATTAGATCACATTGGCAATGTCCTTAAGGGATTTTATAGCTCAAGGTGTCATTGTGTGTAAATAATAATTGAATATGCACTGGATTATACATATGGGTCACTTCACATGTTAGATAAATACCTTAACTTAATTATAATATTTAATTTGAAAATTTAATTTCAATATTCCTAACTAGAAAAAAATCTGAGCCAGTGAAGATATGACTATTACATTTTCTCTACTTCAAACAATTCATTGAGATATAGTTTTTTAACTAAAGATATAAATATCCTTACTTTTTTTCTAATAATGGATAACAAAGTCAGAAAAAGGACTAGTCTAATTACATTTGTGTTTAATTTCTCTCGAAAGGAGAATAGATGAGCCAAAAACAAAAAAAAATTACACCATACAGTAAATAAGTGTAATATGTGAATCAAACTTATTGCATTTACTCAAAAATTTAATGTCTAGTGTACTCTGTTTAGAATTAATAAAGAAACACAATTGCTATTACACGCAGTTCTGATTTTGTTGCCTCTCAAAGGTTTAATTTTATCTTCCGTGATTATCTCACAATATTGTCATGATGATCAAATAACATGAAGGTACTTTAAACTACAAGGAATTTATAAAGTGTTATGTAGACCCAGTGTTCCTGTAAAAGTAGAATATGTATGAACAACTCGTTTGGCTTTTCAATTGTATTTATAATCAACCATCAACACATGACCTAATCAAGAATAGGTGACAGCAAAATACGTTTTTAGAAGCACTTGGTTTGGTTTTATAAGATTCCTTTTGTGTGTTGCCAAAAAAGAATACAACAGTCTAAGAGTTCTAAACACTTAAAGTGCATGGTTGCTAAATTGGGACTTCCCAGGATATAAATCTCAAGTCTCTTGTGATCTTTTGTATAACTGCTGAGCATAGCATACTTGAAATAGGAGATAAAGACAATGGAATTTGAAGGTGAACCTAGGAGTTATTTCTCTGAATGCACTGACTAAATCCCTGAATGCAATGTGCACCTTAAACATCACACTGATATAGGGAAGAACTATGTTACTGTTGCTTTTCCCTTTCAAAATATATGTAGACCTGGTCATTCCTTCTCCCATGGTTCTGCTACTCAAATGTCAGGACAGAGATTCTAGGCTCGTGCATTGTAAAGTACAATATCATAATGTTGGAGTCTGAAATTAAATTAGCTCACCACAAGGAGGGTGTATTTCAGTTGCTGGACAATTTGAGTTCACAATTATGAATTTCATGAGGAAATTATTTTTCAAGGTAAGTGAAAATCTAAGCATGTCTTTATTCTTTAATGATTGCCTCACACTAGTTATTTACAAAGATACAAATTGCCTCTTACCAGATTATTTATTTTAATGATGTGATTTGCAAATAACTTTGCTGTGTAAAAGGAAACACTATTTAATAAATTTCAAAATATTATCCATTCAAAGAACTATGTAGCATATATTATCTTTTTAAAATAAAGTTTAAATTAGAAATACTTTGAAATGACATGATTCTCTTTAAGTGGATACATAAACATGTGGGATTTTTGAGCAAAATGGAGGTTTGAAATCACAGTCCTGCTTTTAGAAGGGGTATGAGTCTGGGTTTCTCTCGCATGCTGTATTGGTCAGCTTTCCTGTTCAGGAAGAGAGGCTATTTGGTTCATGGTTTGAGGATATTCAGTCCATGATTTTATCTGGCACTAAAGCAGAAACATCATGGCAGAAGAGCGTGGCAGAGCAAAGGGGCTGTTAATGGCAGTGAGGAAGCTGAGCACTGGCCCAAACCTCTGAAGAGGAAGGAACAAGGAGGGACCAGATCTACCACCCAATAGTACGCTTTCATGACCCACCCAGGCACCTGCTGAAGTGCACTTTACTAATCATCTGAGTGGCTCATAATTCAGTTAGTTTGAGAAGCACAGCTGTCACATGTGCTTTCTACTGTCTCTAGGTTTACTGCTTTTGAATAGAGATGTATTAACAGAAGAAGTTTATACTCAGAAGAAGTTGAAGGCAATGCTCACTCAGATTCTTGCTTTGACTTTCAAGTGGGCATTCAGTTGAGATCTGCTGGACAAGAGGAAGTGTGGTGTCTGGGATAAGAAGGTATAGAAGGGAGTAAAAGTGTAAGAACAATGTTTAGAATAAAATAGTTCTAACTAGTTATTAAAACTTATGGAAAGAAGAAAATGTGTTTATCATTCCTGCCACTGAATTCTGCTGTTATCTACCCCAATGCACTGGACTCTGCCTGAGGGTCACACTCCTCCTCCCCTTTCTATTCTTCATAAGAATAGCAAGATTCCATCAAAAATCCATTCCCAATAACTCTCTGTTTATACCATTAATATCATGTAGAACTATCTACATCAAGACTTTACATCATCTTCTTACTAACAGGAATATGCTAAGGATTATATAAACCTTGAGTTATTATAATAAGAGTTTGAAACATTCTCAGCTCAAGAGTATAGATTAAAAATTTAAGGTTTAAATTTCTGGAGTTTTAATTGTTAGAAACTCAACACAGCAAGATTGTTTCAAAGACATTTCAAAACTCAGATTCATAGTCACTACTTATCCACATCAAGACTCTGACAGTTAAACTAATATTCACAATTTGGAAGAGCATTTAAGTGTTCCAAACAGATGCAATGCTTAAGGGATTGTAAAAATTAAATGCCATAGTTTCTCTCTGAGGTAGGAGATCTTTTTCACTTATCTGCTATCACATTAATATGCTTCAGGGGAGTGCTATAGTTGTATGTTGTGAATATATCAGGTTACATATAAGTACCAAAAAATTATTTCAAAGCAAACAGTAGGCTTTAATAAAGAAGTGCATGTCCTTACAAAAACAAATGTGTTCTTGTGAAGCTTTTAGGTATAAAAGGGCACTAAAACCATATAAAAAGAATTATAAAACCACAGATGAAAGTGGCACTGCTTTTCTGTTCACATGGTCACTAGTTGCATAGGCCACGTTTCGTACACGTGTACCCTGTATCATTTTCATCACTTTCTGGGATGATAAGCTCAGCATCACTGTTCTAGGTTACAGGAAGCAGAGTTCCATTAGTTTGCTTCTAGATGATACTTGAGTATCATAAATATAAGAAAATGACACAGGAAAGAGTACATTTTGTAACATCTTGGTGTTACAATTATCTGTATAGTTTTCTGGATAAACATAACATGGAATTCATAAATCAGGATTTATTTTCTTACAGCAATCCACCCCAGCTCATCTTTTCAGTATTTCTATATTTACTGAAATATGCTATTGAGAAGAAATTCAGATAAGTCTAAGTTTTATCAATGTACTTAGGTATTTTAACATAACTTTTATATACTGGATATACACATTCTTTTTTCTTTCTTTTCTTTTTCTTTCCTTCCTTTTTTTTTTTTTTTGAGACAGGTTCTCACTGTATAGTTTAGGCTGCCCCTGAACTCACTATGTAGTCCAGGCTGGCCTCAAATGTGCAGCCATCCTGCCTCAGCCTCCTGAGGGCTGAGATTACAGGTATATGCCACCACACCTAACCATATTCTTAATTTAATGGCTTCTGTGGATTTCTTCTATTTTTTTTAAATATCTATGCACCTAAACATAATTAAGATATTTTCCAAGATGTTTAAAGATTATTATATTGCATACAGTAACAATAATAAAATATTATTTAAACTGTGAAAGATGTCAACTATTACTTATCAACTTTTTGCAGGTAAATTTCCCTTAATTGGTATTATATTTAACAGACATTTTTGTCAATGACTCATAATCTTTTTTTTTTTTTTTGAGAAAAAGAAACCTACCTCAGCCTCTTAATTGCTGAGATTACAGGAATGTGCCACCACACCCTATTGTAATCATTAACTTATCAGCATGTCTTTATCAAATGACTAAAATAATTACATGAGAATTAATGAAAAAATTTATAGTTTTTAAGATTTTTCTGTAAAACCTCTTTTGTTGTGTGATACCTTAATAGTTTATTTGTGTGATGCAAGATTTCTGAACAAGGTGGTATACTATCAGTTTATTCTGTTTTATTAGCTTTTCCTCTGAGGCAATAATTTTGAATTTATTTCTATACAGATCTTCATTATAGAACAAACTGTAATTAGCTGCCTCATCTAAATGTTTGCAGACAGCAGGGAGAACTACTTGGAATAAAATCACAGTCTCAGAGTGAAAGGTCTGTATTTTCAAGGCTAGAGCGGGTCAAAGAAATAAAAAAGACCAAAACTTTACTTGAGATCTGAATACTTTAACAAATATAAACCATATGGCATTTCTAAGGTGTTGAAATTTTCCTTTCCACCCTTTTATTCTTCAGCGAAGGAAATCTAAAGGTCCTACTGACATCAACATTTTAAAAGAGGAAAAAAAATCTATCAATGGGAACTGTGTTCTTTTCTTGTAGTGCATATACAAAGTGATTACATTAAGCTTGGAGATATGATAGATCTACATACTGCACTTGGTCACCCTCCCTGCCCCCTGCCCTTTCTCCCCAGACCCTCTTCCCATCTATATAAAGGCAACCTTGTGGTCTAATAGCATGGCTCTTTATTTTACTCTTTTAAGTTGTTTGTATTGTGTGTCCTTCATATTAGAGACACCATACAATATTTCACCATTTTTGACTGACATTTCATTTACCCTTATGGTCTCATGATCCATATATTTTCATATAAATGACTCAAAATTGTCCTTTTTTCATGGCCAAGTAGTACTCCATTGTGTATATATGCTATATTTTCTTTATCCATTCAGCAGTTGATGGTTTACAACAAGAATGAATGGGGTTGTTCTACTGACAATGAATTTTTATTACACTAACCTCCTCAAATTTAATAATACTCCCTAGAATAGCAGTTCTCTGTCTCTATACAGTATCACCTAATTTATAAATCATTAAGATAAGTGAAATATGTTTCCAAAATGTGGCAGTGTCTAAAACTAAAATATTAGTAATTCTATAAAAAGTACATTTTTCCAGTACATTTGCTATTTTAAAGTATTCTGTGCTTCTAATATAGAAAACTCTTTTAGAAGATTATAAATCAAAAAATAAACATGCATTTTTAAATTATTCAACATAATCTTTAAAGCAAATAGTATTTCAAACATTGACATATACATTTTGCCATTGTTCCAAAAATCAGGGTATCTTGGCATATTTTTATCAAATTATCATAAGATCTTGATTATTAACCTTTGTATCTTCAAGGGAAGGTTTTCCCTGAGGAGGGTTTTAACTGATATTTGTGAAAATGGGCTAGAATAAGGACCCTGACCTACAGAACAGATCTAATAGTGATAACAACTTTTTAGAAAAAAAAATGTCCCTGGAGGTCCCTTGAATAAAAGAATTTAAAATATTATCTTGGAAAAAAATTGTAGTGATAAGAGATATTAGATTTCAACTTAAAAAGTCCTCTGGGCATTTTTATATTTCCAGACAAACTCATGCATTTTATTTTAAAAATGCATAATAAATCTCATCAGTTTAAATGTTTGGAAAAGTAAAACCAAGATACAGCTTTGAGTTCATATGGTATAAGATAATTATATATAAATTATCCAAAATGTCATATATCACTTGCTTGGCTCATCACAATACAATCGAAGTCCTGTAATTTAGATTAGAAATGTTGAGAACACCATAGTAAAATCTCTGAGCTTATCATGTGGAGTCATGGAATGTCAAGGAGTCTTATCTATGGTAAAACAGAGTAAAAGTGAACTCGTAGCAGAATACCCTTCCTTTGCCTTCTGCCCCTTCACAAGCATTTCCAATATTTGGCAATAGTTACATTTGAAAGAACTTGCATATTTTAGTAAAGAACAAAAACACATTTTCACATTTTAATTTTTAATTTGATTATGAAGTCAGTTCTTATCATTCTGTTACAATGGAAAATATGCTTTAAAAAGCTTTGGCAAATATGAGAGAAATCACAACTACTATAAGGGGACAGTGGGAAATGTGAGCAAGAATACACGAAGTTAATTTTTTGTTTTTTCTCACCATCAATTTGTAATTCAGAGAAACATAATTTTATATCAGTGTGAGTCTACAAGGTACATATTCATTCATACAGTTGTGATCATAGTGCGGGACTATGCTGGCATTGGCAACTTACACCTCTGCTGCGAATAAACTTTTCCTTTTGCTTGACTTATCTAAAGGATTAGTAAAATAATCCACGTGGAAGACATTGCAAATTATCTTCCCAGGTTAACTGCCTTTCAGGATAAAGACTGCCATCATTTGCAATAAAATAATATTTCCCTCTAAGATCTGTAGCCTTTCATTCATTCTAAATTGCGTTTGAAAATCAGGAAATCAATGTATTCTACCCATGAGCAGCAGGTTCCCTATTTCCCAGAGTTAGTCATTCTGAAGTAGCTAGGGAAAACTAAAAGTTCAGGTGGATTGGAAATGAACTTCACCACAGGCAAAAAGTAAAATGTAAGACTTTCTATCTTGATAAAGTAGGAGGGGTTTTACTGTTTTACTGAACTGGCAGAATTCATTCATCTATCTTATTTTTTTGAAAAAAGATATATTAATCTCTTAATAATGAATTTATATATACATATGCACATGAAATTCAAGATGAGAGAATGATTTTCTTTGTGCTAGTCCTTTTGGGGTTCTACCACATTGAGATTCTGGGCTGAAAAGAAACATCAGTTTGGAGATTTATATTAATTTAGTTACTCAATTTTAATATTCTATATGTAAAATGATTCATTTTAGAGCAATATTTTATTTTTTCTTTTGGTACTGGGAATCGAACTCAGGACCTTGCACTTGACAGACAAGCACTTGTGCCACTGAGCTATATCCCTGGCCCTACAGCAATATTTTTTAAAAGCCATTTTTTTCTGGATTGTGCCATTTTGCAGAGACTTAGCTCCCACATAGTATCTAAAAGTTTAAGAATAGAACTCTACTCTTTTTTTAAACTTGTATCATTCTTAGATCTAGGTTTCTAAAGTCACATTTATATTTTCCCTGATTTAGGAGGGTTCTGCAAGTCTGTATATGAATAAAAACCAAGCAGGAGGAAAAGAGCTATTGCTACTCACTCTCTAGCAGCCAGGGGAAAGGCCTGCTGCTAAGCCTGCACTTCTGCTCACAGAAGGTGTGCCAGTAACTGAGTGGGTGGACCAGGCTTTAGGAACATAAGGGCTAATACATTAATTTTTTTTAAATGTTACAGTGAAGAAAGAAAGATGCTTAAAAGCAGATTTGTAATTTGGAAGACTGATGTCATCAATATGCTATTTTTGCTCTTTGCCAGTTTAACAGAATTTATTGCTGCAATTAATGCAAAACATATGTGCTGAAATATTCACATGAAACATATAACTGCCCTCAATTTAATTTGCTACCTTTCAAAACCCTCTTTTAGCTGCCTTTTCTCAACGCCTCCCTTTAAACAGAATACATTTTTTTTTTATGAAAGATAAGATAAAGCACTAAAATTTCTTCCTTTTCTTAAGTAATTTAAAAATTATCTTTAAAATGACAGAAAATGTACACAGCCAAAAGAATCTACATTTTGGAGCATGGTGAGTTTTCTGTTCGAGACCTCTGTGGCAATTCCAGTAATTCATTATACCTCATTTTTTAGTGTGTAAAACTCCAAATAACTACAGTGTGGCTATACTGACAATTTCCTCTCAGCTTGTGTCTCTGAAATTCCAGAGTGAGGAATTTCAGAGTGAGGAAAGGAGCACCAGGACGTCAGGAAAGGAAGACAGGGGTGAGTAGGTGTGAGGAAAAGGTATCACAGGCACTTCTGTTCTTCGTCCACCTTCATATTCCTTTTACTTATTTCCTCTTGAGTCTTTCACCATGCAAATGTCATAATTTATGAGTATGTTCACTTTACACTTTCAAAATACTCTCACATTTCTGGTTTCCCTTGATTTTTCACTTTAAAATTCTGAGAATTTCAAATTGTTTTGGCAAAGCCACAAGACAAATTAGCACTGTCACTGTGATGGAAGCTGAGATCCAACACCTTGCCTGAGTACCTAATTCACCACCATTTGGGTCGGACAGAAAACACAGGAAGTTAACTTCAAGTTACAAAGACAAGAAGGAGTGTGGCTCAGTTACCACTTTCTTAGCTGTATCAGCAGGCCACATAACACCTACTTGAGGACTGTCTTAATGATTAAGAGTCCAGGGAAGAATGAATGATAAATACAAGAGAACAGATCTCCTCAATCAGTGGGACACAGCAGTTACTGTTTCAACACTGGGCCCAGGACTGAAGATACATATATTCTTGAATCTGCCTTCAACAATTCCATCTTATCTGAAAAACACTGAATTTTGACACAGACTCTGAAATATCAGCATCAGTCAACTACTGACCCGGCCTGATTGCCCAGCTTCTAGAAAGCTCCAGACTCACTCCAGGCTTTTACCAGACTCAGACGAGCAGAGTCATGTTTGAATGACTCTGTACTAGTCATATGGGATGTGGGAGAAGAGAACTGTGACTTTTTAAAGGGGGAAGCTTACGGGGCACCCCTTCAGCAACCTTAAGAGGCGGTATCAGTCCGTGGTTTTAAAGAGAACTGGAGAGAAGATTGCTTGTTTTAATCTAGGGACCTAAGGAGAGCGCACGACCCGAGGGACCAGCACCTAGCAAGGACTTCAGACTTCAGCCAGCAGCACAAACGCGGGTCTCAGGACCCCGCGTTCCCTGCGGGTGTAGGGGTGCAGGACGCTTGGGCCTCTTTGCATGGAACCTTGCAGGCCGTGCCTTCCCCTGCATGTCCCCGGAACCCGTGCGCGCGGACGGAGGGAGCTGGGCAGCGGCTGAGGGCGGCGGGGCAGGCCGAGGCCACCAAGAGCTCGGCTCCCAGCCTGGCGCCCAGGTCAGGCCGCACCCGGC
>NW_004955407.1:4494391-4538250 GCF_000276665.1 Chinchilla lanigera
GCCCCACCCGCGCGGCGCCGGGCCGCGGCCGCCCTGTGCGCGGAAGACTGCGCCCCGCAGTCTGTGTGCGCGGTGCTGCCCCGCTCCCCCTCCTGCTGCACCTATTATCCTCACTGCACCGTGTTGCTTTGGATTATGTGGATTTTCACCCTTTGCTTTGACTGGAACAGCAGGACACGGTTTAGAAATGAAAGGGGGGTCCCGCACTCGGGGATTCCAGTTTAATAGTCACTCCAAGTTTGAAGCCTTATTTGCTGAACTGGTTTTGAGTCCATCCACCCTCCACATGTATTTGCCCAGGCATTCAAAAGGGGGAAACATTCTTTGACTTACTTTCGTACAACTTTCCTGAATAAAATACTTGGTGATGGGGGAAAATCGGACGTGTGCAAGCTTGAGAGGAGAAATAGACACAAGCCACCATCTTTTCAAAGTATGCCGTGTCTTTAGGGACTTCGTAAAAGTTGATTAGCCAGACTGTACGTGATAAAAGTCTCTTTTAAGAAAAAGTTCATACAGGATGCATATATTAACGCTGCACAATCTGCACTCCTCTGCCTCTCCCTCCTTGTAATCAACTAATTTTCTTTTCACTTGCATTCACCCTTTGGGGGGAGGGTAATAGACCACCCTTTTTGATTTCATAGAAAGCTGGTTGGAGACAAACTAAAACTTGCTGACCTCATACTTTTCCTGGCGAAAACCTCCTGCCAAGTTCCAAGAACTACCTGATACTAAGCAGCTGGCAGCAGACCTTGAGCATGAATTCAAGGGACACTCAGGAATCCATGCCATCAGTGTGACTAGGAATGTCTTCCTGGACTGGTGGAGTAATGGCTTGAAAGTTTTATCCTTTCCTTTTCATTCTAAGATTATTAGAGAAGAATTAGCTATGGTTTTCAAATTTTTGAGAAGCAAATTTCTAAGACCTTAATGAACATTTCACACTACCAGTCAACGCTTTATTTGAAAAATCTGTGGAAAGCTACTTGCACACTTGGTAAAAGCCCTTTATTGACCCTCCTTGGTGATAAAATCCAGATCTCTGTAAACTGAACCAAAAAGGGGACACCTGAATCTGTTCTTCTAAATCATTCCTCAAAAAAGGTTTATTAAGTATTTTCAAGGCAAAAAATAAACGTGTGTTACAAATAAAGTAGAGGATCTTGACAGAAAAGTACTTGCAAAACTTAGCGTTCTTCCAAGAAATACAATTCCCCCCTTACATCCAGTATTTTGCCAAACAAAATCATTGGAAAATGATTCAAATCAAAGGTAGTCCACATCACAGATTTCTTAGTAAGTGAATGTCTGTAAGAACTTATCGAGTTTTGATGATTTGTGGAAAGTTTTATTAATATTTTCTTGAAGATTTTATGACTTGGAAAATGTAACTTTCAAGAACATTTCTTACTGTTTCCATTTGCACTGAAGTTAGTAAATCAAATATACTGCGAAAATATGTTTTTGCCTTTGAAAATCCTCTGCATATGTAACTGATTATTTGCTATTTAAATATTGCATATATTTTATTTCGGAAAACTGCAAGTTTATGTAACAATTTTAATGTTTAGGGTTTTTATAAAGAAAACTTTGTGAAAACGTATTAAAAGTGATTAGACCATTAAAGAGCACAAAGACATTTGAATATTCAAATATGGGTAGTATACAAAGAAGAATGAAGAACCTTACTAAATCTGATCTTTAAAAATTTATTGAGTCAATAAATTGTTTACATCAGAAAAGAGCAAGCCATAATTATATTCAAGTAATCAGAAATCTCACATGAAATATTCTAGACACAGTAAACAATGTTTAATAAATACCTTTCTTAAAGTTATGGTTGTCTATGATATCTTATTTTACATTTGTATACATACTGGGTTTTAAGTATTTATTATTGTTGCTCCCAATTTCTGCCATGTCTTGGGGAAAAGTTAACTATTTTATAAAGTATAGGCATGACCTAATTCATAGCAGTAGTGTTTTATTATATGTAGTTTCCCTTGTAGAGCTCCAGTCACTTGTGTTTATACATATATTCAACTGACTTTTTACCTCAAAATGGGCAGAAAAAGATATCAACTTTAGGACTTTAGAAAAGGAAAAAATGCATAAAAGTGAAATGTTTATAGTTATAGCAAAGCTGTTTAAAAACCTAAAGTTATTGGTAGAACATTTAATATTTAAAATATTTATAATTGCTCATTTATGACAAGGACTAGAATGATATGGCGTGTGAAACAAAAATGAGAATGAGGTATCAAAGTGAATATTTCCCCAGTTGAATTAATATTTATCAATATTTTAAGGAAGATACTGATTCAGAATAAATTAATTTCATGATAGATTTTGAGAGGTTACAAGAAGTTTCTTTTCAGCACAATCAAAATATTATCATAGCAATTCAGATTGTCAGTAAAAGCTTAAACAAATTTGCTGATAATCCTGTTAATGACCTAGGTCAAGTGTTAACTGTTGTGGGTTATAAAATAGTGAAATTAAGGTTTCTCCTACCTCCAGGCAAAGAGCACAGTTATAAGTGTGGTGGTGGGGGGGTGTAAGGGCAAGCTTTTAGGAGAACTATTAAATTACAAAAATGTATAATGCATTCAAGTATTTCATCTAGCATGAAAAAGTGCTATTAAAAGCAAATGAAAACATTTTTAAAGCCCTATAAAGATGATAGCATAGTTCATTATTAATATTTTAATTTTAGTAGCCTTTTATTTGATGCTTATCTATATGAGAAGTGGTGCCAATTCAGATTTTTAAAAAGGAAATCCCGTTAAATACATATTGTTTTTAACACTTGCCTACTACCCAAAGGGAAACGTATAGTGTTCTTCTGTAAGTTTTACCTTAAGCTTTAACTAATCACATAGTCTCCCCAAGTACTTAGAAGATTTATGTTCAAGGAAATGCATTTTGGAGAAACAGTATCTCACCCACTCCAAAAGGAAGAAATTCTTTCAAAATAAGTAGTATATAAATATATAGATTTAATTTCATTCAGTTGTACTTTGAACACTGAGATTTTCAAAGTGATGAGTTCTATGGGTGAATGTTACATCTGATCTGTGAATATTTTTGGATGAAAAATGTGTGCTGTAGTAAATACTGATGTAGAAGCAGAGCATTCTGCTTCAGATGGCTTGAAATGTATTAATGTGTTTAAAGAAAGTATTTGGTCCAATTCTAAAGAAGACCAAGCTAATAAGAATGAATACTTTATAATATTTTAACTTCTTTCTGAAGTTCTTTCTATTTACCATTATTATAACCTATCTGATGGGCACAGGGAGCAAACATACAATGTTTTCTGACAAAAATATGGCACAACATTCAAATTTTGCAATTTAAAGTAGTTGATTTCCTATTAGAAGGCTTTTATTATATGAACAGAGAAACTTGATGAGATTTTAAAAAGTTTTTATAAAGTTCTGTTTAAGTATACAGGCCAATTATTTATGTAGCGATCATTGTAATTAGGAATGTCTATTATCATATTGTCATTTTGAAGACAATAACAGTATCACCTCAAGTCATTCTCCTTAAAGCATATTAGACAGCCATTGCATTTAGATTACTAAATGGAAAATTCATTTATTTTTCTTACCAGGAACTCATGATCTTTTGATATTGATAGTAATGATCAAATCTCAGACTTAAAAAAAAATTCACAATGATAACTTTTTGTCAATCAACCCAGTGGTCTACTTTTGTTCTTTTATTTCTGTTATGTCTGATATTATAATAGACTAGAGAATATATTTTAGAAAATATACACTAGTAAATCTCTAGTCAATTTTCTTTAGTATTGAAACACAAATTTGAATATATTTTAAAAGTGAATCTGTATTTTCTATGTTAAATTTCAAAAAATGTATAATTACATTATAAATGTATAATTACATTATAACTACATTAATGTGACTCATTTTATCATTTAACCCCATTAGTGAACTGTAAGGAGCATTGCTTTGTCTTCAAATTACTTTGTTATAAGAATTGCATGAAATCTTGGTATATTCTTGCTATTTATGATTTTCATATTAGTGAACTCAACTACTGTGAGCCAAGGTATTAGATTAACATTTACGCCTCACTCATAAGATTACCTAATTTAAATCATTCACTTAAAATTTGGTTTAAAGCTTCCCTTGATGAGTTCAGAAGGGAAAGGAGACACCCATAGGATGCATTCAGGAAACAATAAACCCATGAACAATAGATAAACTTTTATTCAGGGAAATTAAATGTAACTATATTAGTTTTCTGAGTAAATTTCTCTTCCTTGTCACATATTATTAATGTACACCTGACTGTGTAATTATATACAGACATGCTAGGGTGTGCCTTAAAAGCAATCAACACTTGATCATTCTTGTTTCATTAAATTAATACTCATTAATTTTACATGGATGTGAATAAGATTGAGGAGTCATTTTTTGCAATTTACTGAAATGTTTTATTTTCCACAAAGCAATGACTCTCAGCTATATTCTTGTGCATTATTAATTCAGTAATAGCCATCTACATAGTTTTTCTAAATTCCATTTGAAAAATACAATTTATCACAGCAATGTGGGTATTTTAATACTATTTTCTAGTTACTATTTATACTTTAATAGGATCAAAAAACAAAAAGATTTTTAAAACAATAAGTTGAACTATTGATATGTTAAGTATACATTCTTGCTTTTTATTTATGATAAATGACTACTACTTTCCAATAAGCATTTTAACTTTGTTTGTTAAAAAACACATTTGTGAGCAAGATGATTTTCTTGAACCTCACCCTTAAAAATTTTTCAATTTCTCTATAGATGTAAGACACAGAAAAATTTAATAAAATCTGCCAAATTGATAAAGGCAATGACTAAGGAAAAAGAAAATTAAATTACTAGTAGTGAAAGTGGGTCACCAAATATGAGAAATAATTTTTATTTTTAATGAAATAGCTTATAAATATCTTGTTTTAACTCATACTTTCAAAATAATGTATACAATCTGCAACAGGATTGGCTCAACAATATCTGTTTTTAGTGAATGATATATGCTTAAATGTGTTTGTACATCAATTGCTCAGTTCTGCTAACTTGCAAAATAAATTGATAAATGTTATAAGTTCAAAATCATTAACAAGAAATCAAAGGTGTAAGTGTTGCTCTAATGCAATCAGTTATTTAAAGAAGTTTGTATTAAGACTTAGTAATTGTATTCACAAATCATTGAGCATAGAGTGCAGAAGGCATACAGGGAAAAAGCGATTTATCTATTACGTATACGATGCTATAAGAAAAAGTATTACCCTTAACATTAGGCTTGTACAATAATACATTGAAATAGAATGAATACCCATTACAAGGAAAATAAATAATTTGACACTGAGGAAATGCCATTTGCTGTGTATAAACACTTTTTCTTAATTTGCTTTTCAGTTATTTACTATATCTATCCAGGAGTTATTCATTCATGATTAAATATATTCTATTTGTATAGAAGCCATTAAACAAAAAGAATCCAAATTAAGCTTATTGTAAATTCCTGCAAATATTACTTATATTAATGTGGCACATGCCGCTCATTCGAACCTGTACTACAGAGCAAACTATGGCCTGGCGGGATACCCATCACTTCAGGACAGCCGTTGCGCGCGCGCGCGCGCGCGCACACACACACACACACACACACACACACACACACACACACGCACTCACACGCACCCCTCTGCTTCAACAGAGTTTGCTTTAGTTCATTCACAAATTTCATGATCCTAAGTAGGAACAACCTGTCATTATCTTTAAACATACTACAGAATCTAGAAGGAAGGATTGAATTTGCTTTTAAACTTCTGAGTACCACATGGTCATAATTAGAAAATAAAATACTGCCTTGGCTATTTGGCAATTAACATACTGGGTTGTAAAACTGGAGGATTTTCTTTCTTTCTGCTTCAAATTGGCAAACAAGGTAATTGCCTGAATTGGTGTAAGATTAAAAACACACTCTGAAGGTTGTGACAATCCAAAATCATCTCCCAAAGTGCCTTAGAAGACAGCGGAAAATACAAGCTCATCTTTGGTTCACCCTCCGCGCACACTGCGCCCCTCGGAGGCACCGCACGCGGAAAGGCTGCGGAGAGAACGCGCTCCGCGCAGCGCTGGCCGGGCCGGGACCCGCGCCGGTACCGGTACCTGGCTTACCTTCATTGGAGGGCTGGAGCATCAGTTCCCCGAGGCAGCCGAGAAGAGAGGAGCCGAGCAGGAGGAGGGCGGAGAGGTGACAGTCCATGTTGCCGGTGCAGAGGGCAGTGAGAGGAGCATATCTCCACGAAGCATGCCACTGATGTGAGGGAGCCTTCCGATTGCGGGAGAAGTTACCATGCTCCGCTCGCAGGCTGATGTCAAGTTTGACACTGGAGATGAGGAGGAGTCTGGCTGCCTCTCCGCGAACCTCGCTCAGGGACGTCTCCGGGTCCTAGTGCCATCGGAAGCGCGCGGAAAGCGGAGCAGGTCAGCGCGCGGCGCCAGGCGTTTCTGGTGCACAGATCCGCTGCGGGAGGGGTGGAGGTGGGAGTGGGGCCGTCACCAGTGGGGTAGGAAACGCTGAAGTTGTGATGGGGCGCTGGTGGGGAGTCGTGGGGAGAGGAGCAAAGCACCTCTTTCTTTGCCTTCCTTACAAAGTAGCTATTTTATTGTTTGCTACACAGGCTCTGTAGCTTAATTTCCTGAAGAAAGCAGAAGGACTGATAGGGTGTCATATGGCAGTGTGAGTGCAAAAGAAAACGAAATGCCAGAGAAATGTTTGTTATTAAAGGCGGGAGTGGGGGGGCTTTCGTTTTAAAAGGCTTCAAGGATGATTACATATTTGAAAGGAAAAGGAACATTATTCCTCTACTGTGTTTAATGTGATCATAACTCACTTTGTGGTTCAGAAAGACATTAACGGACACAGTGCATCAGAAAGTCCCTTCAGGTCTACAAGGAAGGATATCAGGCTTTTAAGTAGCTTTGACACAGTGATTTCAGTGCACGTGGGGTACACTTAGGTTTGTCAGACTGAGAGGTGATTTTCATCACCCCAAAGAAGTGAGAAATCGCAGCCCTAGCAGTAGCTGTGGGTAAGCATTCATCCCTTTCCTGTGCTGCAGTGGTAACATAACTTACACCTAAAATTCTTGACAGTTCCTGACCTCTCCCTCACCACCTAGCATGAGGAAGTTGGGATTCTGTGAGAAAAGCAGTGCATAATTTATAGCTCTAAGTTCAGCATTTTAAGAAACAATAATTAACGGCTAAATCATATTTTCCCTGTTCTTTCTCTCTTACTTTACACTATGGTTATACATAGCCCTGAATCTCCAACTCCCTTGTTGGACAACATGATTGCAATCTATTTTAAGCAAATAACTTTATAATTTAAAATTTCAGAACAGTTCTCACTTATTTTTTAAATCTCCCCCAGAAAGGATTGCTCACATATCTTCCCACCCACCTTTCTGTGTACTGAAAAGAATACAAAATTATTACATTCTTTGCATAACTCCAAAAAGGAAAAGTATATTAACACACTTAAGATCAATGACCATTTTTAGAGCTCTAGAAAGTGGAAAAAAATAGAAGTTTGAAAAGCCCCTTATAAGAAGATATTCACTTCGTGAACTATGTTTTTAATGACAGAACCAAACTTTCAACTACATTTAAAGTCTTCTGATAATGTTTCTTGGCTGGGTTGGTGAAGTGCAGAAGAGTGGAGGAAGCCAAGGGGAGGAGCATGATCCTCTTCATTTCCCTGAGCAAGCTGTATTTGATCTCTGACCTCTTCCCACATTGTATCACCAGGGGCTATAGAACCCTTAAGTGCCAAGTATGTCAGAATTGAAAATAATGAGATAGTGCACAGAGCACACAGATAGCAGTGATTCTATG
This sequence comes from Chinchilla lanigera, assembly GCF_000276665.1. NCBI lineage: Eukaryota > Metazoa > Chordata > Mammalia > Rodentia > Chinchillidae > Chinchilla > Chinchilla lanigera. Next base: position 4,502,326 of record NW_004955407.1, read on the forward strand.
GTGATGTTTAATGCTCCAACATAACAATTACATTATTCGAGGTTTAGATATGACTTTTCTGGAAGTTGGAAAGGAACAAAATCTTATCTGAAACTGACAATTTAAAAACATTTTGAAAGAACATGCCACTGTGTGGTCATGAACATACACTGTCCCCCATCCTTGATTACTTTTCTTTTCACATTTAAAATGGTTGTGACCAGAAAGAGGCATTTGTGTTTGAAGAAAGCTAGAAGAAGGTCAAAATGAGTGCCTGGAATATAATGTACACAATACAGGATCTCTCGATCTCTTCCCTTCCTAAACCCAGAGACATGTGCCAAGATGAGCTCCCACAATCTGAGCACCACTCTAGACAGAGTTAAACAGTGATGATAGCAAACAGAGGAATGATTAATTTGGCCATAGTAGGAGGAGAAAATAGAAATTAGGGGAGCAGATTCTCATTAAGAAAGTGTAATTTGATTACAACCTGAAGGATGGGTAATATTTACTAATTAAAGAATAGTTCTGAAAGCACTACATTCAGAGAAATTGAACATGATACAATCAAAGTACTGTCCAGCTGAGGGCAAAAAAAGTAACAACTGAAGTATTTTGATGAAGCTTAGAGTATTTTTGATCCAGAAAGTGTGAGAGTTTGAAGAGGTGGTGAAAGTGGAGGGTGAGTGGGGACAGAGTACAGGAAATGCTCTTCCAATGACAGGTACAAAATTTGGCCAAGATCTCTATGTCCATATGTCAATTCTTTCACAATGTATTCTAAAGAGAAACACCAAAACCACTGAACAAGCAATAAATAAATAATATCTAAATTTTGTCAAGAGCAAAAAAAAAAAAAATTTGTCAGTAGCTGTCTGGTTTTTTGGTTTTTCTCCGGTACCGGGAACCGAACTCACGACCTTGCGTTTGCCAGGCAGACGCTTTTGCTGCTGAGCTAAATCCCCAGCCCCGTCAGTAGCTGTCTTATTACTTTTCTTTCACTGCTGAGACAAAACACATGATACCCAAAACTAAGGAAGGAAAGGTTTACTTTGCTTACAGTTTGTGGAGGTTTCAGTCTGTAATCAGCTGGCCCCAAGGCAGAGTGGCATGACTGAGAAGCAACTGTTCAAGGTGGGAGAAGACAATAAGAGCAACAAGAGCAAAAGTAGGGGTGGGGAAAACTTCTTTTCCTCCCTTTTACTGTACACGGGCTTACCCCATAGGATAGGTGTAGCACTCACACCATGTCCATGCTCTCCTCTTGCACAGGATGAGGATATTTACAAAGTGAGGACCCTGGTCTTCTGCTGAGTCCCTTAGTTAAACTTCTAAAGTTCTCCAGTTGACACGTTTTATCAACCATTACAATCCACCCCTTGTTAACTTGGCAACCAGACACATTTCTTTAAACCAGTTTCCAGATGCAAAAGCATGCTTATTCTTATAATTTTACAATTTGAACACAAGTTTAACCATCCTTAAGAACTAGTATTAAATCTATCAATGTTATATTACATTAGAACAGTAACATTTTTCCTTTTCCCCTCTTCAAAGGCTCGTGTAAATCCCTTCATGCAAAAGACATTTAGTTCATCTGCAAGAGTTACCAAAGTCGTAACAGTTTCAGCATTGCCAAAAAGCCCAAGTCCCAATTTTCCTCCAAGATGTAAGGAAAACAGCTGCAAGCTCCTCTACAAATGAAAAGTTAGATAATTCCAACTTTCAATGACATAAGATAAACATTTCATTCCAAAAGTTACAAACAGGGGGATATAAAGGATTGTGACCAAAGCAAGTAAAAAATCCAGCACGGCTAACACTATGTCCTGTAATTCCCTGTGCAGCATCTTAGGCAATCTGTAGCAAACTGTGAGCCCCAAAGGGCTTAAGTGGCTCCACCCCTATGGAACAGCACTTCTGATGGCTTCTGTCTTTGTCCTGCTCTGCTCCTTCCTTGAAGGTTTTCACAGATGATCCATATTCCTGGCTTTTCCAAATTTCTGAGGTCTCCACTTCACCTTTGTCTTCACCCTCACATCTTTACATACTGCCCTTTCTGGAGTACACTGACTTGCCTCTCAGGCCTTCTGAAATCTGGGTGGAAGCTTTCTTAACTCCACAACTCTCACATTCTGCTTGCAACTAAAACCAGCACCATGTGGATGACACTACAGTCTTCTGCCAGCTGGATCAGTAGCCAGCTCGCTCTTGGCTCTAGGGGTAAGAGGCTGGATCACTGGGTACTTTGAATCCAATTCTGAGGAGAAAATTCTCTGTCAGCATTCTTGAACATGGTGCTCTGTAGTTTTCTACTGAAAGCAAAATCTTTTATGTTTGCAGTTTCAAGATTGCCACAGGTAGAGATTTGCTGCTTCTTGTGATGCTGTCAAGCCATTTTTAAATTCTCCTGTTCCTTCTCAGAAGTCCAGATTTCTTCTGTTCTATCTTTGCAGTACACAGCTTTACTGGAGCTTACCTTCTGGCCAATCTCACAACATTTTAAAACATTCTACTGGGATCTCTGCTCTTGATTCTCAACATAAATCTGGCTAAAATTTCCCAACAATAACCATGCCACAACCTCCACATTTGACTGAAATTTCTTCTGCCAGATTATTAGTCCATTGCCCTAAATGTTAGTCTCAGGCAAAGTCTCTGCACATTAGCAAAATGTAGTCAAACTTTATACCAAGCCATAACACACATCATTTGGAGTCTAGGAACCAATGCAGTCATTTTTCCCAGCAGAAACCTCCTGAGCCTGATCTTTACCAGTTTTCTGGTCTTCTGAGCTCTGACCAGAATCTCCCAGGGAGAACAGCCAAGGTATTCCAGCTCTACTCATTCAAGCAATATCTCTAAACCTTTCTAAACTCTTCTTATAAGCCATTCCCAAAAGCTCTTGAGCCTCATGATCAGGTATAGTTGCAATGACCCCACTCCTGGTACCAAATTCTGTCTTTATTACTTTTCTCTCATTGCTCAGACAAAATACCCAACATTCAAAATTAAGGAAGGAAAAGTTTATTGTGCTTACAGTTTGTGGAGGTTGCAGTCCATAATCAGCTAGCTCCAAGACAGGGTGGTATGGTTGAAGGGCAACTGTCCAAGGTGGTAGAAGACAGCAAAAGTGCTAAGAGTAAGGTGGGGGGCAAGCCTCTTTTCCTCCCTTATATTGTAAGCAAGATAGTCCCACTAGGGTGGGTTTAGCACTCACCCCATCTCTGTGCCCTCCTCTTGCATAAGATGAAGACCTTGATCCCCTGCTGAGTCCCTTAGAAACTAAATATGAAGAACAAGGTTCCTAGAGGCAATAACATATGCTCTATCATTACAGCCTAAGTGTGGAGGTGGTGACAGAAGGATGGGAAAGAGGCATGAGTAATGAGAAACAAAGTCACATGAACTCTTCTCAGGAGAATGACCTGTGGAGTGATGTGGGGCAGGAAAGAAATGACTTAATTTACATCTGTTATAGCTTGTGTCTAGGAGTCCCCCAAAGTCTCATGTGGGTATATGTGGGGCTTTTCAGAGGAGGCTGGATCTAAAGTATGTGCTGCTGGGATTAAGGTTTTGTGATAACTGAATCAGTCTACTGATTAGTTTGGCATAAGTCTAAGTGTGGATAATGGAAAGGCCCACCTTGGGTGTGAGTGCTACCTGCCTTGTGGACATTAGCCTAGATAGATTATAAGGAATAGAAAGAGGGCTGCTATGATTGCTTCTTGCTTGATGCTTCTTCTATACGTGGATGTTTTTCTGCCTTCTGCCCACCATGAACTGTTTCTCCTCTGGGATACCTCTGCCATGCTGATCTGGTTTGGAACTACCTGATTATGAACTGAAACCTCTACAAACTGAACTACAAAAACCTTTCCTCTTTTAACTTTGAGTGTCAGATATTTTCTCTCAGCAACAAGAAAAGTAACTGAGACATCATCGAAAAAATAATTTTGTCATATTTAAGAATAAAAGGAAGAAATGGAAACAAAAATAAAAACACCAATTATGAGCAAACAAACCAATCATTGCCCTTTGCAATAGATAGCAGATGTCATTCAGAGGGTACCAGTGGGGCTACTCAGTCAGAGCAATTTAGCTGATTTCTCAGGCTCTGATTTTCTTAGTGAAATTCAGATAACAGATCCTACCCTTCAGGGATATTGTAACGATTATATAAGATTTTACATGGTGCAGATGAAGTGTTAGGCTACCTGTATTAAAAGCACTTAATACAGTTTTTAAAAAATTTGTGACATATGCATGGGAGTGGTCTAGACTCTGTCATACTTAGCAGAAACAGTAGAATTTTGAAACACCCACATATTAGCAGGGCAATGAACAAAAATTAGTAATAGATGGATTGTGAGAAATGAGGTAGATGGAAGTGTCCAGGAGGACTTTCAGTTCCTGGAATGAGTGACAGTGTGGTCAGGTGAACCAGAGAGCCTCGGGAGAGACTGCTACGAAGTGAAAAGATTCCTATGTTACAAATATCTAGTTGGAATGACCTGAGAAAAAGCCAAGGGCAAGTGAACTAAGACTTTGGGAACAAAGACTTTGTCTGCTGTTGTTTATTAGGAAGTCATTGGTATGTAAAAATAAGGAAATACATTTATGTAGCAAAGTGTTGGCAAAAAAATTGTTTGGTCAAGGATAAAACCCTAACCTACAACAATATGTAAAAGGAAGACAGAGAAAAGTGGAGAACTGGAAAAAATTATCGTATAAGACATCAAGCTCAAAAGTTTTCACAAATAATTCATTGCAAAGACTGGTGAATACAGTATGCATACAGTATAGCCAATAACTCCTTGTCTGAGAAGTAACAAGCAGATTTGGTGGCTTTCTAACGAGGCCTTTTCTAAATGTGCTGCCCTCAACTCTGTCCTTCCTACTGGCACTGTGGTCAAATTAATTTTTCTCCTCTGTTAATTCAAATCACTTTTTCATATCTTTCACAGAAGCTTCTAAGAATATGGAAACTTCTTAAGTTATGGCTTAGTGTCTCATATCACTTGGCTGAAAGAGTCTTTAATTGACAGACTTATATTCTCTGATCAAGTGTTGCTTTTTGTTCGTTTTGACTCTTTTGTAATTTTCTTCAACTAAGAATGCCTTTTCGGTGAAGTTTTAATTTTTTGTCCTCTCACCCTTCTTCACATATAAAAAAAATTCCCTATATGTTATTTTTAATTGACATATAGCAGTTGTTTTTGTTTGTGGGGTGCATCATTATACTCAATGTATGTATACAATGAGTAATGATGTATTCAGTGGAAATAGCATGTGTAGTTCTTCAAATCTTACCACTTCTGTGTAGTAGAGACCTTCAGACTCTTCTATCTTTATGTGAAAAGTGTTACCAATTATCATAATTATGCTGATCCTATTGTGTCATGTATTATTAACCTTCTTTCCTCTCCCAATTGTTTCTCATACCCGTTGTCCACTCCTTCATTATTCTTTGCTACCAGCTCCTTTTCTACACTCCAGTGACCTCTCCTCTACATTTATTCTGTGTTCAGTTTTTCATCTTGTACAGATGAATGAGAGCATGTAGTATTTCTCTTTCTGTGGCTGGCTTTCTGCTTTTGACATATTTTCCAGTTCCATCCACATACCACAAGTGACAGGATATCATTATTTTTGTTAGCTGAATAATATTCCATTGTGTATATGTATTTCTTTTGTCATTCATCCATAGTTGGGCATATTGGTTAATTTCATATCATGGCTATTGTAGATAGTTCTGAAATACAAATAAGCATGCACATATCCTTTGATAGCAATTTTATTTGGCTTCAGTGTTTGCTAAATAATCAGGTTCCTTAAGAAAGGTTAGATTGCATGGGTGGTAACTGTGTTGGTAGAGTAATGCTATAAACTGAATTTCAAGTAAGGAGAAAATCAAAAATGAGGAAGTAAAAACAGAGGATATGACACGCTGTCCCAAAGCTCAGCTTACAGGAGAAGACAAGTCTGGACAGCAGGAGAAGCACAACGCAGCGAATATCCTAAAATGGAAGAGTTTATGTACTTTTCTGTTACGTGCTTAGTTGACTAGTAATACAGTCAACTGACAAGAAACCAAACTTGTGATGTGGAGGAGAGGTGGGAAAATAACAAATTCTGTGTAGGACACATTGAGATACAAATTCAGTTAATCAAGCCAAAACTTTGAAATTAGCAGCCAAGAAGGGAAGTCAGAATATAAATTACAAGTTAGAAAATCACTGGTAAATTGAAAGTAGGGGTGTGCCCCCAATAATCCCAGCACTCAGGAGGGTGAATCAGGAGGACCCCTTCGAGTTTGAGGCCAGGCTGGGCTACACAGTGAGTTCAAGTCTTGCCTGAACTGCATAGTAAGATCTTGTCTTAAAAAGGAAATCATTGGTAAACTAGTACTAGCTAAATCAATGGTAGTAAGTGAAATTTCCCAGAAAGATAAACATTGGAAAAGAGGACCAAAACTCAATTCTGATTAAAGGAAAACATGAAAAGGGAAGAAAGGGGCTGAATTTATCATAAAGCATGGTGGATGGTTTGTGAAAGAATAGTAAAGATAGAATGAGTCAGAAAGAGTGAAAATAAGAAAATTCAGTAAGGGAAAATTCAGCCAAAAATAATGTAAGACTGGAGTTATCTTCCCAGAAAATTAACTTTAAAGTGGAGAAACACTTTAGAGCCTAGCATTTTTAGAAAAAGTGTAAAGCACCAGGGATTTTATCTTCACACTATAAAAAGTAATAATACTGAAAGTACCTCAATGAATTTGCCATTATACAAATACAACATTAGAAAGAATACTTATGGAAATGTTTAAAGACATCTTAGGTTTCTTAAGTATTGGAAAGTGATTAAAAGAATGGCATAATCTAAAAGAACTTTTTGTAAGAGTGATGTTTTTCAGGACAGTTACTGAATTTTTGATTTAAAAATAGTCACAGCACATTTCAGAATCAATTCCCTGTATTTTAATTCAAATCCTTTGAAGTAATACATCTTGAATTTAAACATGCAAGTTTATACATCAATATAAAAATTAGAATGCCTAAGATAATTGAAAAATACTAAGTATAAATTAGAAATTTTTCATTCAATTATTATAAAGGTGTCAAATATTAGGAAAATATATCATCAATGTGCACTGCTTATCAAAATCATCCAATACTATTTAAAACATACTCTTACATTCATTTAAAATTACTCTGAAATTGTTTCTTCACTGTTTAAAACAAACTTTACTCCTGCCATCACTTACTAGTCTTCAACTTCTTCTGCTAAAGGATAATTAAAACAACACTGTAGTTCATCTTAAAATGTAAAGAAAATATCCCAAAGCTCTGAGCAAACTTTGAGCAAGAGATTACTGAAGTGATGAGAGGGTGAAGAGTGTGGTTTGGCTGAGACAGGACCTATACTACAGTCTTTATATCAAGCCCATTTTTGAGAAATAATTCCTTGTACACGCATGCATTCACTTTTATGTATATTCATACATGCACCGACGTGAAACATTGTATTGATATTTACATAATAATTTCAATGGTAATTTCTACAGCAGAGCTTGATAAAATGCAGAACATGATTTCCTAGTTTCAGGGCAGGGCTTGGGAGTGTACAATCCAAGAAACTCGGTAACCTCTGGCACAGGCTGCAATGCTTTAAATAGAAAAGTTCCAGAAAGCATAGAGTGTTTTTGGGATACTTAAATACAAGCATTAAAAGTCAGATGCAATAAAAACATAAATACACATGGTTCAATCAATTCAAACTTATTTTCAATAAACTTCAAAACAAAGCTACCACTCTGGTGAAGTAATTAGATTGTGCTGCGTTACCCCACATTTATCCCTCTCTTCTTGATGGTGCCTGCTCAGGCCCACTCCACTTTTACCATGAACCCTCACTTTAATTTTACCTAAGTAACTCTTGCGAACACTGTCTCACTTAGTGTTTTACAGGCCATGCCTCATTCCAGGATACGACTTGTCCATCTAATATTCTAAGGTCTTTAACAACAGCATAAACACCTGACATTTGTTACATTGTGAAAACTCTCTACAGTATAATGATGTGTAATATTCTATTTCATTTTGGTCCACATATGGTAAACATGTGCCAATGACAAATTCACAATTTCTTCATAAAATATATATATATATACGTATATATATACATATATATGTACACACACACATATATATATACACACACATATATATGTATGTCACCAACTTTCAATTCTCCAAGGTAATTTTCACATTTTAAGAAGCATAACAACACCACTACACAAACACGGTGAGGATGTAATACAAAATGAATTTGTGTTTATAGGTATTATGAAATTTATCTAAAAATGTAAAAGATAATGTCCCTTCATTTCCTATCAATTTTAAATACAAAGTGACATTTTCATTTTTTGAATGTACTGTCATATGATATAGTAAAATAAGTAATTGCAATATTCTTTCATTCTTAGAATGTCATAACAGGTATCTTTATAACTTAGATGCACTGCAGGTGCATCCCAGATACTTTTGCACATCCAGGGAAACACAGTTAAGGAGTACTGCGTGTCATGTAGTAGCACATTTTCAGAACACTCGGCTTTAATTCTGTGTCTAAAGTATCTCATAAGCCTGAACATGAAATAGCATTATTCACACAGAAAAATTAATTGATTATGTGCTTGCCTAACCTGTACCATTAATTCAACTGGGAACAGGAAAAATAATCCATATTAAGTCATTGAGGTCTTACATTCAACAGTGTCAAGCATTTGTAATTTTTTACGGATGCTCTGGTTTCTAAAAGTGCCCAAAGAACCTCACCTGCTTTTTCAATTTGTCTCTTACACTACGCCATAGGTCAGTGATCCCTATTATGTCACATCAATGCAGTGGTTAAATAATGATAAATAATTTACAATGTGGCAGGTAGTCCACGTCTTAATGTCAATCATCCCACGGAATTATTTCCCAAGTTAAAATGGGAGTTCCATTTCACTTTAGGTTTTTATATATATTTCCTTGAAAAAAACTGTATTTTACAGATATGACTAAAATTTAAAGATAACTCAATTTAACAAATAAAGGTAAAAAGCAGTACATTTTAAATATTATCAATAGTATATGCCTTTTAAGAAAAATAATTTTACCTTACAGTTCTTAATGGTAATAATGAAAGGATTCAAAGCACACATGCTATTTTCTTGGTATTCTAAATCCATTGTCTTTGCAATTTTTTTATTATTTCTTTAGTGAGCTCAGATATTCAGTATTCACTTCTTGAAACAGGTGCCTAAGTATAGCCTGAAATATAAACGTCGAGCTTTTTAAACTTTTAAATTTCAATTTGTACATTTTTTTGTTTCAGAACAGAGATGCTGGGATATATTTACTATTCAACAGACACAGGAAGTCTGTTTACCGTTGCATCTACACAAATGATGGAGTAAGAGGCCCTTGGTTTAGAAACCTGCAATAGACCATGCCCTCCACCAGAGGGCTCTGGAGAAGCAGCAGCCAATGAAGATTCAGGTGTTAGAGCTCTCCCTTCACAAAGGTCATTGACAAAGAGGCCTTTACAAGAACAGGCAAAGTTTTATTTTTTGGTTCAGGTTGACTAATTTTTTGTTTGTTACTAGCTGAACAGATTTGTGAAATCCTGAGTGCATCTCTGGGTTTTAACTAGTCTTATAATGTTGGATTTACCTTACCTGGACATAACAACGAGTCCTGGAGAATGGACTATGATGTCAGTGTAGATATCACATTTAGTCCCCATTTCCACTTTCAACAGAGCTGAAGTGGGACCACATTTTCTTCCTTACTGTCCTTTATATGTACTGTTCCCTCACACCCCACTTCATGTACTGGGAATCCAGGGCATCCTTAGCTAAACACCAGCCTTGTTCTGTTCTGTTCTGTTCTGTTCTGTTCTGTTCTGTTCTGTTCTGTTCTGTTCCTGTCCTGTCCTGTCCTGTCCTGTCCTACCCTATCCTATTCTATCCTATTCTATTCTCTTCAGATATAGGGTCTTGCTAAGTTGCCCAGGCTGGGTTAGGACTTGTGATCATCTTGCCTCAGCCTCCCTGGGTGCTGGGATTATAAATGTGAGCCAATACACCTGTTTATAATATATTCTCATTAAATTTTCCTAATGAAATATTTAATGAGAAGGATGTGAATATTAGAGTTACAGCCTAACACATTTTCTGCAAAATGTTCTTAGCAAAACTTACTATAAAAGGTAAGGAACTATGACAATATTGCCAATAAAGTGAACTCATTCTCCAAAGTGGATAGACATTGCCTAAGAAATCACATTAGAGTAGGATTCCAAAGAAGAGGGGACCCACCAATATCAAATATGGTGAAGTACTGTGGAGAGGAACAGCCACAGAACAAACTGAGTACTTTTGTTTTGGGTAGTTTAATTTAAAGGTGTGTAACTTTAGGAAACATCAAAAGAAAAATGAATAGACCAAATGTCCCAATCCTCTTTTTCACGATAATGTACCTGACATTCTTATGGTAGGTATCTTGCACTTGAGAGTCCAACTGACTGACCACATCCTGGTGTAGGGCCGCACACCTACCATCTCAGACTCTGAGGGGCTAAGGAACGGGGGTTGTGAGTTCAAGCCCAATCTGACAGTTCAGTGAGAGAACTCGTGTGAAAATAGAAAATTTAAAAAAGAGTGAGGATGTAGCAGAAGGCCCTGGGCTCAATGTCCACTGCAACTCAACCAAACAAACAAAAGAAAACCTTCACGCAGGCATGATTTTCAAAAGGAATGTGGTACACGGTATATTATCTGAACAGATATAGAAAAGTCCATCTAAGAGTGATCTTCTCTGAAGGAAAATACACATTAAAAACTTGCAATTATTTGTTTATAACATCTTTCATAATGGATGCTTGTATAGCTTCCATAACATTTAACAGTATCTTTAACAGAGTTCTAAATTTGTATTTCATTTGATGTGTCACTGGTTACACTTCATCTGTGGAATGATATGTCAAACTTAAGAAATACCATACTGCAGCATGATGAACTCAGTGAGGTCCAGAATACTGAATTATTACAAAAAGAGGAATAGTAAACTCATGCAAAATAGACTTACACATTACCTGTGACCAAACTCTAAGCCTATCTGAAGATACCTTCATCCAAAACACTACATAATTAGGCAGATAAAATATAAATACCAGGAGAATGGACACTTTGGTACATTTTGTGATTACCATATTCCCTTTACCTAGAACAAGAGTAAGTCTATCATGAATATTTAGCAGCTGAATGAAATATAATTCAAAATATCTTTAAAATTTTATTTTGTATTACTTTGCTTTGTCCTTTTTGACTGACATTAACAAGCTACTTATTAACTTGAATACTATATTTTCTTTTCAATATCTTTAAAATACAGACACAAAGAAATACAGGCACATATAACTCAGAAGTATAGTCCATAAATATAAGCACAAGAAGTGAAATTAATTATACAGCACTAAAATATTAAGATTTATTCTATAGCATTTGAATACATTAATATATTATTGTTAATTTGATTTTAAAAATTACACAAGTGACCTTTTTCTTCTTATGAAAGTATAGATAACTGGTTGAATATAAATATTAGGAATGTTTAAATGAACTAGGGACCCTAGGAAGATGTAGCTCAAAATTACTTATAGGGTAATGAATAAATAAATAAGCAGCAAAAATCCTTTCTCTATATCCATTTATTTAATAATATTTATTATAACATTATCATTCATAATATTATAATTTACAAAAGAATGAAGGGAAAACAAAATTGCAATTTAATAAAATAATGCAAGTATTTTCTAGCTGCAATACTATTCTCCTTTCTTTTAGTTTTTTGAAATTCAAATTCTTGAAAAGCAATACACTGCTGAGCTTCTACATGGGGAACCTTGCAGACAGAAAGCCCTAGGCTCTGCTTGTAAAAATGAAAGAGAAAACATATTAGATATGAATATCTTAAATACTGAAATAATCATCATACCTAGACATATTTTAATTTTTAGACATCTTTCAAGAAAACAAACAGGAGCTGGAACCAGTGGCTAAGCAGAGTGTACCTGCCTCTCAGATGAATGAGAATATTCTCCGTTATACCTCAGTGATGGATACATGTGTCCAAAACCAAAGAATGTTTGAAAGGAGGGAACCACGGCCTCCAGTGAAAGTATGCTGCAGTGATGGTCCATCCCTTGTAACAAATGCACCCCTTTATTTGGGAATATGATAATAGGGAAGGTTATATATGTGGGGATCTGGAGAATATGGGAAATCTCTGTACTTTCCAGTTACTTTTTCTGTGAATCTCAAAGTGTTCTAAAAACTGTAAAAATATTTGATGTCCACAAACTTAACTGATATTTTTAATTAATGTAGCATGTGTAAGTAACAGTTATTAAAGAGGCATCAATATTTAGTCCACTATCAATACTGCCTGAACAAAAAATACCTTAGTGTGAAAAGAGATGAATGTAGCATCTGATGTATACAGAAAATCTGCTTAGCATTCCTGAGAGTGAAAGCCTTCATGTTTTTCCATAAGACAAGCACACAACAACAAGAAAAACAGCAGCACACACAAGTCCTTGAACGTTGCTCTGCATGTTTGTGAGTCAGTTCATGTTTATTATGTACTCCTTTATGTATTTCCTTTATTTTCTTCATCAATGTACAAATTTTTTTTGTATACTTTTGTAACTGCTTGCATTTTCTCAGTGACATCTGTAAGAGAAATCTTACAGAAAAAATTTAATGCGTTTTTTTTTGAAGTGAAAGAAAATCTAGCCCTTTCTTCTTTGTTTATATATTTCGATACTGGAGAATTTAAGAATCAACAGAGTGAACTTTGGATGAAGAAAAGATTCCTAGTCAGGTTTAAAATAGAATTCAGCCTGTTTGAGAGATTCTGAATATTATAAATAGGTTTCCCTACTTTAAAAAATGAGTCCTTATTCCCTTGGATGCTTATGTGCTTTAAGAAGCAGTAAATTCCCCGGATGAAAATAGTGAATGATGCTTCAGTAAGGTCTACTATGCTGAGAATTTATTCAAAGAGAAATTTTAACAACTTGGAAATCTTGAAAGTGCATTCACCAGTTTGTTTAGTAATAAAAAATGCAAAAATTCAAAACAGAAAATAAAACAGCTGTTGTAAATTATGAGTATGGAAAACTCAAATATCCCCCAATTATCCGAAAGTCCAAAATAACCTCTAGCAGATAGTTTTGCTTAATCACAGCTCTAAAAAAACAATAAATTCTGAGAGAAATAGGGTAAATATAATTGCAAGTGACAGACATGCTAATTCAATTTGCTTGCTCAAGATGCCACTTTCTACTACCTGGCTCTGCCTGTATGAGCATTTAAAAATAGTTTAGAAATTCCCGCATGGTCTCACTATTAGAGGCTTTTCAAGAGGTCATCCAAAGAACACATTCTGCATCTGCACTTCCTTACTTATTGTGTGGGAAAATCACAACTTTACATATTTTGTGGGGCAGGCTAATAATGTTCTAAGGGTCTGTCTTACTGCTCAGTGAGTGACTGGCAGAAAAGGACAGACAGGATAATTAAGCTATGAAGGGCAGCAAGTAGACCACAAAGTGAGGATGAGCGTAGATACTCAAGCTTGGGACACACAGTACGCATGAGGTCTTTAAAGCTATTTAGATAACAAGCAGCAATTAGAGATCCACGGATGCATATGATTTGTGATTTATGTAGGATGTGCTTTCGAATGTCTTACTACCCTACATTTTTCTTCTATGGAAAAAAAGGCAAATGAGAGTAAAGTGAAAGTAGAAGCCAATGGAATTGTATAAAGTTTAACAAAAATGGACACCGTCTCATCTTTTAATTGTAATCACCTGTCACATTGACAATGACTAAATGTAATTTCCTAAAACAGTATTTTGACCAAGAATTACATTTTCTTTCCTGAATTTTAAAATTTTTACTACTAAATATAGAGATTAAAAGGATAAGATGAGTAGATAAATGTAGTTATTTACTCTTTGAAATTATATTGTGGACTGCTCCTGCCCCCTAGTACTGAGGCTTGAACTCAGGGCCCTGTCAAGAAACTACACCCCCAGCCCTTTCTAAACATTTTAAATTTATTTATCTAATTTTGTTTTGAGCCATGGCTTTGCTAAATTGCTGGGTTGCCCAGGTTGGGCTCCAAAACCTCCTGTCTCAGGCACACAGAATGCTGGGATTTACAGAAATGTGACACCACACCTGGCTCCTAAGCTTTTTCATAATTTGCCTGGAACAAAACATAAAATGGTACAAGTTACTTTAGAAAGTTGAGAGAAAGTGTATCTGACATTTTGGCAGAAGGACTAAGAATGCAAAATAGACTGCCAAACAGTTCCACCAGAAAACAGCATGCTAGGATTTTTCTTATATAACATGGCTTTGCTAAAGCTTTGTAATTTAAATATTCCATTTATCTATTTTCTGGAGGGACTCATGAATGGCAATTTCAATAGGTAAACTCCAACTTTATTTCAATTAGAGGATTAAAAAGCTTAATATCAAATAAAAGAGTATATATCATGGAATTAAATATAAATTTGTGAACTATAGTCTCTAAATAAGAACATGTATTTATAATCATTGGAACATATAATGACAGACTCATGGAAAATGTAAAAGTAATTGCAATATTATGAATGAAGGCCAGGTCATTAGTCATAAACCGTGTGCAGATTTCTGTTCACAAAACACATCTAAATCTACCAATCTACCCTCAGGTACAGGGGATGTGTTCCATGATCACAAGTGAGTGGCTGACATCACTGATAGTAAAAAAGTTTAGTTTATAACCTGGGCACAGTAGCAGATTAACAATGTAGTTACAACTAAAGTAGCGTCATTGCAATAATGTACTGGTCTTGTGCAATTTGCTCTGATAATTGAGATTGCCTAAGAAAAATGTGTTTATATGTGCCACACACAGAGCATGAATGGCTTAGGCTGAGGAATGGTTTAGATCCCAGGTGGGATGGAGCCCAATGGCACCAGTTTTCACTGTGTTTCTCACAGCGATGCATGTGATGGTTAACATGGATTTTCTGCTTGGTTTGGGAGCAACCCAGGGGATTAATCATGCGCTGCTTTTTTGTTCTGGTACTGTTCTTCCAACCCAAGAGCTGCGAATCTTGCCTCCATCATGTGCTTCTGCTGTGATGCTTTTGGCTTAGAACCAGGCAACCATGACCTAAGTCTTCTGAGTTGTGATCCACGTTACTAAACCTTTCCCATTAAAGTCATATATGTTTAGTATTGTGTCTTAATGATGGGAAAGCTGTCTAATCAGAAAAGCTGATTCCAATAAGGGGGTCAGTGCTGTGACTGTATCTAACAATAAAGTTTAGAAACCTTTGGAAATGGCTTGTGGGAGGAGTTTGACAAGATTTGGTGGTGCTGGCTCAGAAAGCCCTAGAATGGAAGCTCATGGGCAATTCTGTTCTGCACAGAGTTCAAAAGGCCAGAATACTGATAGGAATTCAGTCACTACAGGCTAGGCTCGGGAAGGTTTAATTGAGAATGAGGACACTATTAAGAAATACACTAGAGAATATGCATTTTAAAAACTGGCAAAAATTGTCCACATTTTGCTCATGTCCTAAGACTTTGTACAAGGCTGAGTATAAATCCTGTGGATTAATTGATGTGGCACAAGAAATTTCAAGCCACCCCAATATTAAGGATGTGGATGGGTACTTCTGGCTGCTTGGAGCCAGATCTATAATGACAATCAGTGGTAAAAAAAAAAAAAAAAAAAAAAAAGCATAGCAATCTTAAAAACTTAAATGTTGGTCTAAAAGGAATCACATGTAAAGTGCAGACCAAAGCAGGTGCGGTTGTGGAAGAGATTAATGCCATTTATATTAAAATCACATACTTTATGAAGAGCAAAAGAGAAAGATAGCTTCAGGCATCCCTAGAATCTCTAACACCCTACCCAGTGCAGACCAAAATGTACCAAAGTGTAAATATTTCATTTAAACTATGAGTTCCTGGATTCCCTACTTGAGGAAGACCTTCTAAGAAATTGCTTCCACTAATACATTTAACATGTTCAGGCATCCAGATGTTCAGAGGCTGCTGGTATGCAGGTCTCAGGAGGCATGCCTACTGCTCCCACTACCAGCAGACCTTGGCAGTGTCTGTGAGACGCTGATTTTACCAAAATACAGAATACAAGTGTTGTGGCCTTAAGAAGGTTTCCACCCAAATTTCAATGAGGAGTCCCTGAGAAAGCAATGTGTGAAGCTGTGGGAATGGGCCCAAAGTCACAGGAGATTCCAGGAAATCAGTGATGTCAGGAATGTGGAACATCCGCCTAGAAAAGCTACAGGCCATGCATAGAACTCACCCAGTGAGGAGGCTGTGGGCTTCAATCAGGAAGGCCATGCACATGGGAGTTTCCACACCCTCTGTAAACTACATTTGTCCCAGATGTTGAACATGGAGGTTCGGGACTTAATATTTGCCTTGCTGGATTTCAAACTTATTTTTGTCAATTTTTTTTCTCTTTTTTTGTTCCTCCCTCTTGAAATGGGTACCCTGTGCTATTTCATTTTGGGATTCTATAAGGAACTCACAGCTGAGAGTTTGCCATGAGTCTCAGAGAAGATTTTGACTTGGACTTTTACCCATGCTGTGACTGTTGTAATTTTTGGGAGGGAATTAGGGTGCTTTGATTGTTCATTGGATAACTTTGAATTTGTGATTATTTTTGGTTTAAGTATTATTTAAAGAGATGTGTTTGGGTATTGTCTTAGTTACTTTCTCATTGCTGGGATAAAATACCCACCACCCACAAGTTAAAGGAAGAAAGGTTTGTTTTAGCTCTCAATGTTTAGACGTTTCAGTGAGTAGTTGACTGCCTCTAAGACAGAGCAGCACAGCAGAGGGGCACTGCAGAGCAGAAACAGTTGACGGCATGGCAGACAGTCAGAAGTGAGTTCTGAGGGAAGGAGGAACATGTTCTCCAGGACACAGCTACAGTAACCCAACTCTTCTCTCCAGACTTCACTACCTAGCGTCATACCGAGCTATGAACCCATCAATGGACTAATCCAGAATTACATACCCATGATTAAATATCAAACACCCATAACCTGATATCATACACTCATGACCTAGACACTTCCCAGAAGCCCCATATATGATCTCATGAGGCTTTGGGTGACATTTAGATATAACCTGTTGCACATATCAAATTGACAAGAAGTGGTTTGTGATTGCTCAAATGGATTGTCAACCCGATTGGTGTAGGAGCCACCAAGTGATTAGAACGACACACTTCTTGATATGTCTGTGGGCATCATGGAGATGTGATCTTATGGACTGTAGCTGGTCTCCCATCCCAACATCTCTGACATTGCTCCTCTACTAAGCTTCTTGATCCTCCGCCCAATGAAGTAAGCATCTTTTCTTTGCCATAATTTTAATGCATGGTAGTCAACTATAAATGGAATGATTCTCCTAAAACTATGAGCTAAATTAAATCTCTTTTCCTTTCATTACAAGGTCTAAAGGCAGTGTTGTGGGGAGTGGCTGAAGCTGGAAATTGATCACATGTGCAGAGCAAGGCAAGACCACTTCAAAAACAAAGAGAACCTAAGCTGTGTCATACAAATAAGCTGCTCAAGTCCAAAGAAAAAAACATCATGCACCCCTGCAGTCCAAGAATAGGTTTCAAGACAAAGAAGTGTCACATGACACCAACATGCCAAATGTTTAAATACTCTGTTGTCATTGATTAGTTCCTTTTCCTCCCATCTGGAGACAGGGCTCCATCTGACCTCAGCTTTCTGTATATTATATCTTGTCTTTATTTCTCTGTCCTCTTGCCATTCTCCCCCACCCCATTCTCCCCCAACTTCAAGAGCTGCACTGGATGTGACATATTGGTGTCTGAACAAGGACTGGGGTAAGAAGAAATATGGGTGAGGGGACACTTCTCATTGTGGGCATAAAAGTGGGAGAAGTGCACTGATAGCATCAATATTAGTCACAGAGTTGTATTTATTTGATATCATCAGGTGTAAAACATAGGGCAAACAGTTCTGAAAGGACATGTTTATAGAAATGATGTATACATAGAAATGCTTGTTGTATTATTAATTCCTGTACTTTCTTTTTGTGGATTTGGAGAAGAGACTGCCTTATGGTTGGAGCTTATTGAGACAGCCACAAAGGACTTGGCTCAGAACACTATTTTAAAATCAAGTCTTCCTGGCAAGCCTGAGGTCGTGAGTTCAATTTCCAGTACCAAAACACAAAAACAAAAACAAACGAACAAAAAAAAAAAAAAAAAATCAAGTCCTGAGCAGAAAAAGGATGGTGGAACAACAACTCCCCCGGTAGAGATTGAACCCTCTAGCTTTGCTCAGTCAAATAAGAAAGGAACTGTGGGAGACAAAAAAATAAATAGCTAAAGAATGTTTAAATCCAGGAGGTTATTGACTGTGCAAGGGAAAATTTTTTGATTTGTATGTGGATCAGGCCACTTATTCAGCTGGCTTAATAATGCACAGCACTTTGGGAGAGAGGGATATGGGTGAAGTGGAGAGAGGATTCTGTGCTCTGGTCATAAGCAAACTCAGCCAGGATGCCCCAGCCACCTTGCACCCACACAACTGCCAATCATGCCCAAAGCCCTTCCAAAACAAAAAAAAAAAACCTGCTTCCACCTGTTTTGCTGGTTGATCAAAATGATATCAAATTTGGTTTTCTCATATGTCATCAACAATTGCTAAGATAATTAAACAAAAATCCATTTGTGGAGAGAAAGTAGTGGACAGAATTCCAATTGATGAATAAGACAGCAGCTGCCTGGAAACATTATCCAGTTCTTGTTCACTGAGAGGACACCCCAATGATTTCCATAGCCTTATGGGAGACATCCCAATAAATGTTATTAAAATATATTATTATAATATGTTTACATTACTCATTCATCAAAGGATTAAATTTTCTAGACAATAAGGTTTTTGATTAAAGATGCTCTGTTACAAGCTTTCGTATGACTATGAAAGTTGATTGTTATTCTTTTTGTAGTGTTGATACAGCAAGTGAGTTCAATGAGAACAGCATTCAAAGGAGACTAGGAGAGCAGGAACTAACAAAGCTTTATTGAGCCAGCTGATGTACAGTTTCTGACCAGGAGCCAGAGAAGAAGTCTGTGCTGCTTTGGGTCTCATCTTTCGTTTAAGTACATTTTTAAGTTTCTATAGTAATCACTACCTCATTTTGGGAACTTACAAGAATGTCACACAATTATCACAAAGTTTATCTTTCCCAGGAGTTGCTAGACAGTTCAATTCCAAATGACCATTACAGCTTAACTTTTAGCATACTTCCCAATTTGTCCTGTTTGTTCTATTTCCATTTTATGACTCTACTCTTTTCTAAATGAGTTGATAACTGATTAAGGCAAAGGGGTGAAAAGTGAAGGTCAATTACAGCTTAAGTGAACCTGAATGACTTTTCTTAATACAGAGTTAAAAACAGAAAATGGAGTCTCTTTTGCCCTATCAGTGTATGAATGTATTCTTGCCTGTAGATGTGTGGCTCTTCCAAAGTGCGGAATGAGGATTGCTTATAGTGATAGACTTTTCCTTTAGATTCAGACATCTGCCTTTAACAAAATTTATATGATGTACATCTCATTAAAGGACAATAAATTAGATAAAATTATCTTAGGCATTTGATAGCGATGACTGATTAAAAGAGTTACGCTATGTCAAAGTGAAAATTTAAATATGTTACAAAATTTCATCATGATTATTGTGCTGCAATATTATGTATGGTTTCTGATTTCCAATTTTCTGTGGAAAATATGTAACCATTGACATTCAATAGAATTCAAATATTAGATCATCCATGGTTGTTAGAAAATAGCAGTTCTATTTAATGTTTTTAAGGTGCTTGATTTTTAAAGAAGATAGCAATTTTAAGTTTACTGCTTGCATTACAGTGTAATATCATTAACATTCTCCTCTGGCTGTTCAACAAATGAGATTTAGAGACTAAAACTAGAAAGATATATGGGCTAGGAGGATAGCCAATTCTTGGCCCTAGCCCTCCAAGGTCAACAAGGACCCAAAACATAACAGAACATCTGCTGTGACATCCCAAAAATTGCTGAGTCTCTGGTCTTCTGACCAAGGAGACTGTGAGACCACAGAAGAAAGTGATTCACAATATATAATGTGCCTAAAGAGAGTTACCAGGAGAGAAAAAAAATTCCCAAGCTTTCGAAGAAAACAACTTGATCAAGCAATGGCTGTGACTCATCAAGACAGCTGACACAAAAGTACAAAGAGGTGCTGTGCATGGTTCCAAGGTAATTCCTCAGGAGATTTAACTGACCTTGATAGATAGCAAAAAATTAATCAATACCAATCTCATTTCAACTTGGTCTTGAAATTCCAGCAGGAAGGTACAACCACAAGAAAGAAAAGTGTCTGCAAAGTCCTCCAAGCACAGCTCCTCCAACTTCAACTGATCACCCATCACTTACAAATACATAACAGAAAAGGGAGAGATGTAGCAGGTGGCTAAGTCTGGAAATTGATCACATGTGTTGGGGAGAGGCAAGGCCAGTCTGAAAACAAAAGGGGCCAGAGGCAAGCCACATAAACAAACTGCTCCAGTAAAAAAAAAAAAAGAAAGACAGAAAAGAAAATGCACCCCTGCAATCCAAGAACAGGTTACCAGGCAAAGGGGTGTCAAGTGACACCAACCTGCCAAATGTATAAATGTTCTAAATGCACTGTGGTGGTTGAGCATTTCCTTTTCCTCCCATCCACAGTGAGGGCTCTGTGCCTCCTATGCTTATTTCTCCATCCTCTCACCATCCTTCCTCCCGGGAACTCTGAGAGCTGTGCTGGACACAGCACAGTATGTCTTGGAAATAGGAAAGCTGACTAAACAGTGTGCAATTTAAAACTCATGATGTTTTCTTTATGTTTCAAATTTTCCATTTAATGTTCACAGACTTTTATAGTGCACAAATAAATAAAACTGTGGAGAGTAAAACTACAGATAAAAGGAAACTATGATATAAGGTTGTTATTATTAGTTATGGTTACCTATTACTATTATGGTTATCTATCAATTACCTGGTATCGTTCCAAATATACATATTAATTTTATCCCACTATTCTTATATTGGAAGAAACAACATATATAAGTGCATTAGTTAGAATTCTATAGAGGAACAGAAATAATGGAAAATGTATTTATATTAAACAAGGGTAATTATTTGGCAGGCTTATAGGATCAGAGGCAAGTGCATCTTTAATGGCTGCTGTAGTCAGGGTTTACTGGGGAATAGATTTAATACAGAAAACATAATACATAGGATTATTTTATAATATTCACCCAAAGAATCAAATGAAAAAGAGTGCACAAGATCTGTCTACACACTAGAGAAACAAAGAATCCAGCTGAGGCCCTAGATCCCATAGCAACGTCCTGCATGAGGCCATCTGAAGACCTAGAGCCCATAGCAATGTTCTCTAGGAGGCCAACTGGAGGCCTAGAACCAAGATAATGTCTCATGCAAATCTGTATCAAGGATCTGCACTGGAAAGGCCCAAAGGCCAGTGGTTGAACCGGGAAGGTCTGTATCAGTGAAATGAAAGACCTGTGCAAGTAGGCTGAGGCTGCACTAGAGCTAGAAAGCAATGCTCAAGGTAAGGACCAGAACTCCCGCAAAGAGCGACAGTGAGACCTGAGCTCCTCCAACAATGAGAACAGTTAAGTTCATATGAGGAGAACTTTTGAGACAAGTTTCTGCAGGAGAATCAACAGCACACCATCTTCCCCTCCAGTTCTTCCTTTATGTATTTGGCAATGATCCTTAGGTGAGTCTTCCATAAGCAGCACCATGCTGATTCAGTTCAGCCGGATGTTACAAACTGACCATTAGTTAATCCACCACAGCTATCCACACACTACAGAGCTAGAGACTCCAGTATCTGTTTTGCCAAAGAATATGAAAGCCACAGAAGAAGTGTGACAATGACATAGCACAAATCCAAGATCAAAGGCCTGGAAGCTCACTGGAGAGACCTTAATATAAGCCTGTATTGGAAATATAGGGAACTGGAGACATAGAGAGCAATGCCCAAAGAGGAGGGTAAGAAAGAGTGTATACCCATTAAGAAAACCAGAGCTCTTCAAAACAGGGGCAATTTCTTCTCTCCTTTTTCATCCCACACAAAACACAAGCCTAGTGGTTAGTAGCATACACAACTGGGATGAGTCTTGCACCTTCAATTTGCTGTTCTATATATTAATCATCCAGAGACACACTCTGAACTGTGCTTTACTAATCTGTTAAATATTGCTTACCCATTTAAGTTAACATTCCTGACTAATGGCGACAATATGATTTGTTGTAATGTATGTTTTCAGCATGCACTTGCATTCTGGAACATACCCCCCACGTATAAAGAGCTACTGTATTGTTAAAACTATTTTATTTTATTTATTTATTTGTTTGTCTTGAGACATGATCTCATTAAGTCACTAAATTGCACAATCTGGGATCAAACCTCCAAGATTCCTGCCTCAAGCTCTCATAATGTTGGGATTACAAATATGTGCCATCACACCCAGATTCTTACACAATTCTGAGTGAAAGAAAAACACATGTTTATTTAAAAGGAATACAGTAAAGTTCCATAGAGGAAGTAATCCTATTACTTCATAAAAATAGTATATTTTGGTGAAACTTTATCTCATTTTTACCTGTGCTAGATGTGTGAATCTAAACAAGACTGTTTGGTGACTTACGGGGTCAATCTCCAAAATATGTTTGTTTTGCATATTATTTATAAAGCCTGCTTTAAAACACATATGTTTAAATCAAGTTAAAGAAAAATGACCTTTTAGTGTCTTGCATTATCATTTTTATTTCAATTTGACAATTAAATTATTGATAATATTTACTGGAAGGAAAGTACATAATCTTAGTAGTAGTATACTTCCTTCTTTGTTTAATAGGTGTTATTCATTTTATATTGTGTCTGTTTCCTTTCTTCAAAGGTACAATTTCATATACTCCCAACTTATCAAAAGGTGCCTCAGTCAACTATTTGTCTTCTCCCCATTTAACTCTAAGATGAATATCTTCTGCAGAGGAAATATGATACAGTCAAGTGATTCTGAGATGAGAAATATAAATTCACAGAAACTTCTCCAGCCCTGCTACCTCTTTCACATCAACATCATATAAACATAGTTCTGAATTAAAACATTTCTCATACAGAAAATATGGAATGTACAAGTGGTATAAGAAATCTAGTGAAAGGTGTCTGATATATTTTCCTTGTTTTGTTTGCTTCTTTACATAACTATATTTACATAGTTTTACCTACCTAAATAAACACTGAACAGATTTTTCATTACATATCACTTTAAAACAACAAATTTTCAAATCATTTTCATGGTCATGCGAGAGTCAGTCCGATGAAAATATCATAATTTACATGAAAATTCATAGCTCCATATTAAAATCAACTTTCTGTGTTATAGTTTTCATATAATTGTATTCACTTAAAGTATAAATGGATTGAATTTTGATATTTTGTCAGTAAATTTGAATTCTCAGTTTGACTGTATCGAGACTTTTAGAGAGTAATTGGACCGAGAGGATACTATGCTCATCACTGTATTAATCCACTGATGATCACAGAGGAATGTGCTATATTAGGAGGTGGGATGCAGTTAGAGGATGTAGATTTGAAGAGTAACTGCTAGGGTTTGTGTATAGATGCCTCGTATAGTCATAGGTGGGCTTTTTCAGAGGTGACTGGTGTGTGATGCTTGGAGTAATTCATTGTGCAACCCTAGGATCCAGGCAATCATAGTAATTCATTAGGGTGTGAATGCTACTCACCCTAAGTAGCTTGGGTAAGATATAAGGGATAGAAAGAGCTGTGGTCATCCCTTGCTTGTTTTGTTACCGTAGTCTTGCCATAAACTATTTCTCCTCTGTCATGATTGGCTGCCATCCCACTGTGCCTTGGAGCCAGTAGATTATCAACTGAAACCTCTGCAAACTGTGAGCTAAATAAACCTTTCCTCCCTTTAACCTTGGGTGTCAGGTATTTTGTCCCAGCAATGAGACTAAAGTAAGTGAGACAGACTTTGGTACCAGAGAAGTGGAGTCACTGCTGTAACTATACCTGTTCAGGAGCCTTTGGGACTGGTTTGTGGGAAGAGTTTGGAAATGTTCAGAGATAATGGCTGTAAAAGTAGATCTGTAACACTTTAGGTTGCACTTGGTGGGAGATTCTCGTCAGAGCTCAGAAGACCAGAAGGCTAATAGAAAGTCTGCCAGGAAAGACCAGGAGGTTTCTGCTGGGAAGAAGGACTGCACCGAACGTTGGAATCCAGACAATATGGATTATACCTTGGCAGAAAGTTTGTCTGCACTTTGCAGTGTCCAGTGACTTTATCTGAGACTAAGATTAAGGGTGGTGAACTAATTCGTCTAGTAGAAGAAATTGAGACTATGGTATTGCTCCTGTTGGGGGTTTTCAGCCAGGTGTATGTTGAGAATCAAGAGTAAAGAGGCCAGGAGGATGATTTAAAACATTGTGAGTAATAGGACTCTACCCTTTACTGCCTCGGAATTTCAAAAGCAAAAGATTTTGCTTCAAGAAGAGAGCCCCAGAGCACCATGTTTCAGAATGGCAGCACCCTAAGGAAGTTGCTTCTCAGGATTTGGTTCATAGGCACTCAATCTCTACATCCAAGAAGCCTGGGTACTGCTCCGACTGGTGGCCAATCTTGGTATCATCTATGTGGTACTGGTTTTAGGTGCATGCAGAATGCAAGGGGCGTCAGGAATTAATGTTTACCCTGCTGGATTTTGGACTTGCTTTGGCCCAATTCCTTTCTATCTCCTGATTTGTACCTTTTGGCACGATAGTATTTATCTTGGGCTATTGTATTTTGTAAGTGTTTAACTTTGTTTTCATTTGTAGAGGGGACAACAGCTAAGAGTTTACCTTAAATCTCAGAGAAAGCTTTGGACTTGGACTTTTCAGCAATGCTGAAACTGTTAAGACTGGTTTTTCTTAGAGATGGAGAAAATGAAATTTGCGTAATATAATGGGCATGAGGTTTTTTGGGGAAGAGATGGAATGTCATGATTTAGATCTAGAATATTGTATGTTCAGAGGTAGAACTTTTAGAAGCACTGTTCATGGAAATGGTGCCCTCATCAATGCATTCATTCATTATTAGTTCAGTAGTTGAATGTGTGGTGAAGATGTGTCCCCCAATTAGAAACGCAGGTTACTGCTGGCATGACTGGAAAGGACACATGTCCCGCTTTGGTTCCTCTCTTTTCTCTTTCTTTCCTGGCTGCTGTAGCATGCGCAGTTTTCCTCTGTCTGATCTCTTCAACATGTCCTTCAAGCTGGATGATGATGAATTGAAAAAAATGAGCCAAAATTAAAGACTCTTTATTTGTGGGTGTCAGATATAGTGACCAGTTCTTTTTCCCTTTTCTCCTAGACCTTTGTGTATCTGTTTAATATGTAAATTTTTTTTGTATTTTTTATTGTACCTGCCATAGTAGATATGAAATGAACCTCAGAGTGATTTTGACTTATGTTTTACTAACAGTTAATGGTGTTGATCATCATTTTAAGTACTTACATATTTTAAGTACATTGCATTATGCAGCCTAATATCTGCTGTGAAAAAAATCTATGCAAATCCCCTGCTCATTTTTAATTGGGTTACTTGCTTTATTGTTTTTAAGTGACAGGTGGTTTAAACGTCCTGACTATGAGTCCTTACCAAATGTATTAACATTGTCTTCAACTTTAAAGACTGTCTTTTCTTTTAATTGATGTTAACATTTATAGAAAAAATGTTTTTGAATGCCAATTAAACTACTTTTTGTTGTTTGTGAATTTGATATAGTACATATCTAAGAAACTATAAAAATGACTGTCTAATATAAGCACATGAAAATTTACTCCTACATTTCCTTCTAATCATTTTATAGTTAAAGCTTTTGCAGTTAAAGTTCTACAGTTAATATTTTTGTTTTGTTGTTCTTTTGAAACAGAGTCTTCCTATGTTGCCCAGGCTGTATTTCAACTTAAAATCTTCTACCTCAGTCTCCTGATTAGCTGAGATTTCAGGCCTACTACAATAAGCCTGGCTATAATTATTTTAAAATTAATTTTAAATGTGTATGAGAAGTACAAAAGCTATATTTGTCTCAGTGTTTTTGCATATTGATATCAAGTTGTCCTAAAGTTATTCATTGAAAGGTCCGTTCATTTTTCATTTCATGGTCTTGGCAACTTGTTTTAAAATCACCCTTTAGTGTTTAAATCACTGGATACCAGTTAATCAAGATATTGGCTATCATGACATTTCTTCTATTACTTACTTTACTCCTTCACTCAAATCCAAAAATAACCTATTTATTTCCAGAAAACTAGACCTTTGTAGTCCCAGAAAATACAACACTATTTAACTTCCAATGATTTTGTAAATAAAAATGGTTTCCTAAAAATGATTGAGGCAAAAAAATTTAAAGTTTGCAAAACTGAGAGTGGAAAGAATATTTGAAATTGGGTTTACTTTAAAATTGCATCCAAATTACATTGATTCTTAAAAATATTAGATCATATATTATCTTTAGTCACTATTCAGGCTAATTTTTAGTTCACTTTATCCATACCCAAGATTGGCAAAAAAACCCAAATAAGTGAATTATGCAATGAAGAATTATCGCTCTGCATTGGTATCAGTGGAAGTACTACACCCCTTTCATGAAGGTCACTGATTTTTACCTTATTTTATCACTGTAGTAGTATTTTGCCTAAGGTAAATTTTAGCTGGTTACAGAGATAGCTTCTCCAGAGAAAAGTTATAGGATTTAGTAAACTTTGTACATGTGCTTTTGGTAAGAAGACAAAAGACCCAAAAGAAAGTATCATATTATATTTTGAGACAGGATCTTGCTGTGTAGTTCAGGCTGGAATTGAACTCACTATATAGCACACAGTTGACTTGTACTCACAGCAATCCCCCATCTCAGCTTCCCAAGTGCTGAGATTACACACATGCATCACCAGGTCTGGCAGTATCATATTTTTTAAAAGACTCCTTTTCTTTCACACTGCAGTGTTTCAAGGAAAGCATTTTAAATTCCAATAAAAACAAACATGCCAACGAATCAAGCACTAGTCCTGTGCTATTCTATGCTTTGGCTGCCTGCAGAGGTCCAGCTTTCTTTTCTTGCTTTTATATTAGAAGAGAAGACCAGTTTGTTTTACAAAGATCTGAATCTTAGAAATATATTTGCTATGTAAGTTGAAATAGCCTCGATCCTAAAAGCCTGCCATTTATCACCTAAGAAATGCTAGATTTACAGTAAAATCAGCTTTTAAAGTATGAAAGATGTGCACTATTGATTGTGATGGGAAAGGAAAAAGTCTGCATTTTAAGCAACTTTGTCTGCCTTGAACATCAGCAGATACCATTGATGAATCCCAAATAGAAACATGTGAGATATATTCTCCTCTCCCCTCTTCTCTCAGCCCACATTATCCATTTACTCAGGAGCACTTATGTTCCTGGAACAAGAACAACAAAAAGAAAGAGCTCTTGAAATGCAGCAGAGAAGAATGTTTTTGTCCACCAAAAAAATACAAAAAACATCAAAATCTCTACATAACTATATCTAGGAGGCATGTTTAGAAAGATTTAGAATGTTGGTTTTGATACTATTTGAATAATTTGTTGTCAAAAAATTCCCTTAGCACCTTGAATAATTTGATGTCAAAAACTTCACTTAGAACCTTGAGACCATAATGTTAAGTGAAATTAATCAGACACACAGAAGTAAATATTACATGATTTCTCTTATATTAGAAACACAAAATATAATCAAAGAGCAAAATAAAAGATAGATAATAAGAAATAAGGAGATAGATCTTTTGCAAAAGGGAAACTGACCAAAAGTCAGAGGACTAGGGAGGGAGGGGGGAAAAGGGAATGAACAAAGAATGAAAATGTATTAGGTACATGTATTAAATCAGTTTCTAGATACAAAGACATGCTTATTCTTATCATTTCACAACTTGAACGATATAACGCAGGCTTAACAATCCCTAACAACCTGTATTAAATTTATCAACATTATATTATATTAGAACCACAACATTTTGCCCCAAACCCCCAAAGACTCATGCACATCCTTTTATACAAAAGGTATTTATTTAGTCCTAACAGTTTCAGCACTTCTGAAATGTCCAAGTCCCAAATATCCTATGAGATGTAAGGCAAATTCTTACCTGCCATCCCCTGTACAAATGAAAAGTTAAACACCTCCAACATTCAATGGCGCAAGATAGACATTTTCATTCCAAAAATTAAAACCGGAGGGACACAAAAGAATGGCACCAAAGCAAATACAAAATCCAGCAGGGCAAATATTAAGTCCTGTAGTTCCATGTGAAGCATCTAAAGCAACCTGTGGCAAATTGTGAACCCTAAAGGGCTTTCGTGGTTCTACCCCTCTGGTACTTCTGGAGGTGATAACTCCCATGGCTTCCGTTTTGAGCCCACGTTGCCCCTTCCTTACAGCTTTTCCTAGATGATCCATGTTCCCGGCTTTTCCAAACTTCTGGGTCCTCCATTGCACTTTTGGCTTCACCTTCACAGCTTCATACATTGCCCTCTCAGGGGCACACTGCCTGAACTCCCAGGCCTTCTGAAATTGGAGTAGAAACCTTCTGAACCCCATAATCTTGCATTCTGCATGCACCTAAAACCAGTACCACATGGATGATGCCAAAGTCTGCTGTGAGCTGGAGCATTAGCCAGGCTTCCTTCTCTCTTGACTGTGGGGGTTGAGTGCTTGGATCACTAAGCACTCTGACTCCAGTTCTGAGGAACACATTTTCCATCCTGGTCCCACTCTGGAACATGTTGCTCTGCAGTTTTCTTCTCAAAACAAAGTCTTTCACTTTTACAGTTTTCAAGTTGCAAAGGGTGAAGACTTGCTGCTTCTTGTGATGCCGTCAGGCCATCTTTTATATTCTCCTGTTTCTTCTCAACAATGGAGATCTCCTCAGCTCTATCTTTGTTCTGAATCTTTCATTCTGGCCAAACTCACAACATCCTGCTTTGTTCTTTGCTCTTGATTCTCAGCATAGATATTGCTAAAAGCCCCCAATAATAGCCATGCTGTACAGTTATAGCAATGACCTAACTCCTGTTACCAAATTCTGTCTTGGTTACTTTTCTGTTTTTGCCAGGACAAAATACCTAATGCAAAAAATTAAGGAAGGAAAACTTTATTGAGCTCACAGTTTGTAGAGGTTTAAGTCCAACTGGCTCCAAGGTAGGGTAGCATGGCTAAGGGGCAACTCTTCATGGCAGTTGAAGACAGCAAAAGAAACAATAGCAAAGGGAGGAAATTAAGCTTCTTCTCCTTCCTTATATTGTGAGCAGGCTACTCACACTTAGGTAGGGATAGCACTCACACCATCTCCATTCCCTCCTCTTGCACAAGCTCAGGATATTTACAAAGTGAGGACCCTGGCCCCCTGATGAAACACTTGGGTGAACTTGTAAACTTTTCAAATTGACACAAGAACAACATCCTAAAATGGTAAGGGCACATCCTCTACATCCTAGAATGTAGAACTGTGGAGTTAGTGTTAAGCTCCTAAACTTCTCAAATTGACACAATGTATCAACCATTACATGTCCAGCTTCCCACAATGATATAATCTTTGTGCACTGCAAACATGTGCTAATAAAAATAAAAATTTAAAAATCCACTTAGGTTTAAAAAGAACACATTTTAAAGTAACCCTAAGTATCCAGTTATTGCTCTTGATTAAAATATTTATTATTGGCAATTAAACTTAAACTAATATAGCTTTCCATGATAATTCTAAAATGTATGATACAAACACTGACTTTGGCACGTGTAATCTAGTATATCCATGCATATGTATTATAAAATATTTCTTTTATCTAAGTTTTAAAAATGCAGAATATCAACAGACTTTGAGCACACAATCATGAAATTTCAAAACTGTGTATTCTTAAGTAAGGTAACACAACTTAAGTGCAATCACTTGGACAGTAGCAGCATCAACAAACATCTATTGGGTGCTTTATTCTGTACTGTCTGATATATTGGTTTAAAAACAAAGGTCTAGAGTAGTCTTACATAAAAATAATGTTTCAAAGAATTTTGTAGATAAAAATATGTAGAGAAATCTTTGTCACAATGTTTTAATATAAAAAACAGAAATCCCAAATAGAATAATGACTGAATAAGTAGCTTATGGTAGAATAAAATCCATTTAAGCAACAATTAAAAATATACTTTTTACATGAGCACTTACTTATCAGACAAAATTCTAATTGTAGTAAATAGGAACAAATTTAAACAGTAGAATGATATATATTATTAGATGGAGCACTTAAAAGTTTAATACAGATGCAGAGAAAGAATAAAACAAAAAAATTAATAAGCTATCATTTGAGTAGTGAAATTGTGTAATTTTTGTTTAACATTAATGTGCATGTATTATTTTATCGATAGAAGAATATGTTGTTATTTTTTCTAATGCCAGAACAGCTAAAAGTACCAGAAACATATAGTAAAACATCTAGAACACCATATATTTGTAGATTTGCTGTATTCTTTTCCCATAGACGTTATGCAACTGTTATCCTGAAAAACGGTGATGACTGCTGCCAGGAATTAAGAGAAAAATTTGTCTCAGAGAGAAAAATACTAGATGCTTGCATGTTCACTCTGCGATTATAAGAAAACCAAAGCCAGGTTGTTTTATTGTCTGTAAGGTATAATAACATATGAATATTTGGATTTTAACAATTTATTATACACTGTGTTGCTCTTAAGCTCTTTCAAACTGCACACCCTCACTTCAAACACACTTGTGGCATCATGTATGCCACTTTCTGAAGTAGCTATGCAAGTCTTCCTATTTTCAGCTGCCCTGTCCTGCCTGCCTCCTTGTTCAGAGCAGAATCAAAATGTTACCTTCCCGTGGTCATTTTCACTTAAGGGAAGAATCAGAAGTCACGTGGTGTCAGATCCGGTAAAAAGGTGGGTGAGGACACATTGTAAAGTTCTGTCTGGGAGTATGATGACTTTGGAAGTAACTTGCCACACAAGTGCGATGCCGCGGAGAAGTTCTGTCCTAGACTGACTTCCAGGAAACACCGAGGTGCTCTCCACACACTCAGAGTTTCCATCCTCTGCTTCTCCCCTAGCTTCTGCCCTATTTTTCTTTCCAGTCTATCACAGAGGTCTGTTTCATAGTTTAACAATCAATAATTCTTTTTTCTTTCTTCAGGTTTCCTTTGTATTTCAGTCTATCCATTCATTTCCCCTTAAATTTGAAGGAGAAAAGTTCTTTCACTTTTTTTTCTCAGATTCATTCCTGACTTTTTGCTTTGATTCAACCCTGTTCTGCACACATCTCTCCTAGAATAGTGCTTCATCGTATTTATACCCTACTTCTTTTCATGTTGTCATCAATATCTTTTTCTCCATACTGGTTCTGTGGCCTCAAAAATATCCACCAAATTACCTCTAATGAGAAAATTCTTTTTGCAGCTCATATTTCTATGTACCGCACATACCATCATACATTTTATATATATATCTAACAGTTATTGAACATCTAGTACATGCCAGAAGCTATTTTATTTTTTCCTTTTATTATTTTAAAGAGAAAGGAACAAAAACAAAGTAACAAAAACAACACAAAAGCTATAAAAATGATACAGAATTTCAAAACAAATGATAGGAAATCAATAGTGGTTGTTGTGTTACTAATTGTTACCTTTAAAGTAGTTGCTCAGATCACCAGATACAGGTAAGCAAGACTGATTAAACAATTAAACATTAACTTCTTCTTTCAATAAACAGAAATTAATAATACAATTAGTTTAGCTATCTTGTGTACACATACATATATTTTTCTCCTTTCCTTCTTTCTTTTCTCTTTTCCCTAATGTCAGTTGTTCTTTCCTATTGAGCAGTTCCTTTCTCTTTCACAATATCTACTGTATCTTTCATATTTTATTTACACTTTCCAGAAGAAAATATTGTGTTCACACATGTAGGTCTGATTTATTTCACTTATAGGTATGGTTTCTAGTTGTATCCATTTACTTATAAAAAGCCTCAAGTTTATCTTTCTTTATAGCTGAGTAATACTCCCTTGTATAAAAATACCACATTTTTTTATCCACTCCTCAGTTGATGGGCATTTGGGTTGTTTCCAAGATTTTACTATGACAAATTTTAGGTAGAAGGAATTTAGCATTAGTCCAGAGGCATCGTTATTCTTCTCTAACTTGTAGTGGAAGTGAGAGGCAGAAGGGAGGATAGAAAAATATATGCATCATTAATGTTAAATTAAAATAGTGTTAAAAGAAAGGAAACTATTCATGTTAGAAGTGATGGAAATCAGTAGACTATTTTAAATCAGGTGGCCAAGAAGTCTATTGCATGTATCAGTATAATATAGTGTTTTTAAAACTTTTAGGAAAATGCCTATAAGAGGAATCCTGGGTTAAACAACATTTTTCCTTTTAGGTCTTTGGAAGGATCTGCATACTGGTTTGATAGGGGTTGCTCTAGTTTACATTCACACCAACAACTTAGCAGAGTTCCTTTTTCCCTGAAGCCTCTCCAACATTTGTTGTTATGTGTTTTCTTGAGGATAGCCATTCATTCTTCAGTAAGTTGGACTCTTAGTGCTGTTCTAAAAGAACCAAAGACATACTACAATGATGCATGTGTAGCCATGTTTATAGCAACATGACTGACAATAGCTAAATCTTAGCAGCAGCCTATATGTCCATCAATATGCATGGATAAAGAAAATATGGTATTTATACACAATAGAGCACTACTTTGCATAATGAAGGATAAACTTGAGTCATTTGTAGGAAAACAGATGCACCTTGCCAG
This sequence comes from Chinchilla lanigera, assembly GCF_000276665.1. Taxonomy (NCBI): domain Eukaryota; kingdom Metazoa; phylum Chordata; class Mammalia; order Rodentia; family Chinchillidae; genus Chinchilla; species Chinchilla lanigera. The sequence goes on from NW_004955407.1 coordinate 4,535,412, forward strand.
CATAATGTTAAGTGAAGTACATCAGACACACAAGCTTACAAGCTTAATTATTGCATAGTTTCTCTTATATGATAAACAAAATATAAATAAAGATAAACATAAAAGATAGATGATGGAGAAAATGGAGACAAACTTTATGCAAATGAAAGGAGGAGCAAGAGATGGAGGAAGGGGAAAGGAGGAGAAGGTAAAGGGAGGAAAGCAATTAAGATGTGTTATGTTTATGCACCAACTCCCTGGGACAAACGCATTCACTATGTACAGGAAACATGGACTAATAAAAAAGATTCAAAGAAAACTCTCTCCATAAGAAGATTATTGTTAAGGTGATATTGACCAGAAAGAGTGAGGGGAGTGCTGACTGGACAACTGTAAAAGTATTAAAATTGTAAACGTAACTGCCAGAGATAGGGCAGAGGCCATATATTTCATTCAAGGGACAGCCAAGGAACTCTACGACTGCAGCAGAGTTAGTTCTAATGGAGTGTGCGGAGAGTAGCGCAGATGAACTCAAAGGCTTCCAAATAATGCTGAAGCTTGTATCCCTTGATGAGAATTTCATGTTTCATTTGCAGGAAGATTGGAAGTGACTGGAAGGTGTACAGCTATGGGAAAATAACTGTTCTTTTTCTGCCAAATTTCTTGAATGTGTAATCCACTTCATCATCCCCAGTTTAATCCTCTCATCATCTCAGGTCAAACTGGATTATGCTGTCACTGTCCAACTACAACTAAGCAAACTGACACAAAAATCACCAGTCATTTTTTAGTTGCCGTGTTGCTTAGTTTGTCACTTGCTTCCTCATCTACTTCTAAATACACACAGGAACACACACACACACACACACACACACACACACCAACACACATGCACATTCACATGTCATGTACAGAAGATCTGTCTCTGCTTTGTCTTTTCATGTTCTTGTACTTTCTGTTTCCACTCTTTACAGTCTTTGCATGTTAGTATCTCTAATTACTAAGCAGTTGCACATGACATTTCTACAAACAACTGTAACTATTTTGCAAGTTAAAATCATTTCATTATTAAACATTTCTCTGTTTCTGACCCTCAATTAATATTACTGCCAGTTACCTCTTTTTTTCTCCTCAGAGTCATATTGCTGTGTTTATTGTTTTCCTCCCTTATTAATGATTACGCTCAGTTGGTCAGCATTCCCATGGTATACAGCTACACTCTCTTAAATCTATCTTTCAAATACCTCCTTCCAAATTTCAATGAGCTTTTCATGACTTTGGAGAAAATTCAAGTCTGTACTCCTGGATCTAAAATCTTATTCTCTCTCTCCTTCAGAAAAAAAATTACAAATCCATCTTTGCAAAGTAAAAACTTGATCATTGATGCCCCTGATCTAAAATCACATCATTTCTTTGATTCAAAAAGAATAAAGCCTGACCATTTGTTGCAATAGTCACTGACCTTAGCAAGATCCAAGCCAATCTTCCTAGGTTCAAATTCCCCAAAATGGGCTAACCTGTGGTCCTGAGCCACTTCCACACTATGCTGCCTTTTCTCTTTTTGTCTCTAGTTGGTTGGGCCTTCTTCATCTGCTGTATCTTTCTGCACAGTCATCATCTACTTGAGATGTTTTATATATAGGTCTTCAATTCTTTAGAGAGAATTTACTACTTAATTTTCTGTGACTGAAAGTTATTTTATTTAGAAGAGTATCCTTCTAGAATATATATATAAACAAAATTATATATACTTACAATAGTCTTACCACTTCATTATCAGCACTGTTTGTATGAGAACTCTCTGGGTTCCATTTTGATAACTCCTGTGCATTGTATATAAGGAGGATTCAAATAAAGCTTTTTCAAAATGGAATAAATTGCATATCTCTAACAAGTTATGTCTTTATTCTAAAAATAGTACAATGAAAATTAAAATTGCAAACATTAAAGACTACTGTTATAAACACTACATCAATTCATAAATAATCTTTGTTTTCTTTCAAGTGTATGGTAGGACTGGGACTTACCCAATCTTGATAAATGCAGTTAAGTAATGTACCTCAACTCAGATATATAAATAGAAATGATCTATGTCATTTCCAGGGAGCAGATACTTAAACCCTGTGTGATAATTATTCATCTTCTCTTTTTTTTTTTCTTGATGGACGTTTAAAACTCCAGCGGCAGGGCTTTCATCACCCTGAGTCCTGTGCTGCACCTGTATCAGGAGAAAAATATCAAAGTTTCATTTTATGCAATTGAAACTTTTGAATTTTAGCACAAGTTAGCTTATAAAGAATGATGCAGTTGTTTATTATCTCTTTTAAGTAGTGGTGATGGAACACTTACTCTGCTATGTATGATATAGTTTTATGTGAATTAACTCACCACATCCCCCAAACAGAGCTGATACTATTTACTGACATATTAGTAAAGAAGATGAAGTTCCAGAAAAGTAAAAAGATACACTCAAATTGATGTAGCTATTAAGGTGGCAAATCAAATCCTCTCTGAGTTACGGCTGAAATATTTCCTTCTCTGAAAGTCTGGAATGAATTTCTGTATCAATTCATTCTAGAATTATACAGTAGTATACATAATGTTTAATGGGCCTGGAATCAGACTGTGTATGGAGTGAAATCTCAGTATTCTTTTTGTGAATTGCGTGTAGGGGAAATTACTTATTCACCATTGAAGTGAATTGACACCTGGTGGTCAGCTTATAACCCCCCAGCTGAAGCATGGTGCTGGGTGTGGAAGGCCCACCTGGGGACTGTTGGCAGCGGCATAAGATGCAGAACTGGAAAAGAAGAAGGAAGGCTGTTGGGAGCTGCTAGAAGCTGTTGGGAGCTGCTAGAAG
>NW_004955407.1:4538565-4552097 GCF_000276665.1 Chinchilla lanigera
TGCTTGCTTTGAGCACCACTTCCTGGCTCCAGTGTAGATACCTCAGCCCGTTAGCACAGATCCTTCATCCTGCTGGCACAGACTTCCTAGGTTCCACCATTGACCTTTGGGCCTTTCAGTGCAGATCTGTGAAACAGGCCTGCATGAGCTATTGTTATGGGCTCTAGGCCTCCAGTTGGACTCATGGGAGGTATTGTGATGAGCTCTAGGTCTTCAGCTGGACTCATGCAGGATATTACCATGGAATCCAGGCCCTCAGCTGGATTCTTTGTTCTTTAGTGTGTGGACAGATTTCCTGCACTCTTTTTGTGTATGATTCTTTGGATGACTATTATAATCTTATAAAATATGTGTCTTGTATTATATTGTTCCCTTGCAAAACCTCAAACTACAACAAAAACATAGCCATTTCATGTGTGGAGCTGTTTTATAACCTCATGGGTGGGCCTCAGAGCAGGGAGTGGAGGATGTGATATGGTACTGTACCCTACAAAGTTGTAAAACAGCTCAACATCAGAAATATCTCACAATATGGAGAGTAAAAGTAGAAAACCATCCCATGCAACTGAGGAAATTACTTAGACTGGAATAAGCACAGGGCTGCCATACCTGTGCTGTTCCTGTAGCACAATTTCCTTGAAGTTTAAACAAGAAAAAATTTCAGAAATTATGTGGAAAAGGTTCAATATTTACAGATTCAGTTGAGTGATCTGATTTCTTTGGGGAGACAAGGCAAGAAGTTTGGCTTTCTGGTGTTTTGTCCATTTTCTGCACTCTATTTTAAGTAATAATAATAGAAGTGGCAAATACTTTTGTCAAATATAAGTGGCAAAAAACAGTTTATAAGGTTTTTTTGTTGTTCCTGTAGGAAGATCTGATACAGCTTGTTAAAATGACAGGTAAGAATGGGATTAGCATACTCTCTGGATACTGCTAGTCTGCTCTAAAGATTCCTCAAGATTTCCCTCACTATGAGCAGGCAAAGGTAGGACGAAGCTTACAAAGAATACGTTGTTTTGAAAAACTCTCTTTTGCTCCATGGAAACAAATACAAGAAGGTAATTAAGTGTAGAGAATTCCTCATTGAACAAATATTTACCAAGCATCTGCACAGTGTGCATTTCAGAGTACTGCAAATTGATAATAAAAAGCTTAGAGCTGGGCTCTCATGAAACTGAAATTCTAGTGGAAGAAAAGACATTACACAGAAAAAAAACAGACCAGATTATAGTTCACAGTCTTAAAAGTGTTATAAACACAAAACAGTGTGTTATGTAAAGAATGTGATGAAGGTGACTATGCCAGTTGTCAATCTGCCTGAAATAGTTTATACCTGAGCTGAGGTATTATAAGGATGTAAAGGGTTATAAGGATGTAAATATATGAAGATCTAGAGTAATTCTTCAGGTTTATGCTTAGCCGTGATGCAAAAACTGTATGCAGAGAGCAAACCTAGGCTCTGGGAGGCACAGAAATGCCTGCATCGCTAACCCTAGTGGGGATTGAAGGGAGTTGAAAGGGATAAGGTCATCGGGGAGGACAAAGTTATGACCTTATTGGGATTTATGCTTGGTATTATAGGCCCAGGATAGGAATTTAGAATTTATTCTGGGAGAATATTAAGGAACAATTGTAAGACTATATTTATAAGATCTCGCTAGAAGTTTTTTGTTTATGTACTTTTAATATCATTACCAATCTCACTAAAATTATTGTGGTTGTGTATATTTAATAGTATCACCAGATGTAATATTTGTATCATGTAGTTTCCACGTTTGCAGTGTAGAGCTTGATGGTTTCTAGTATCCTAAATGGCTTATGATACCATCACTTTGATCTAATTTTAGAAAACTTTTGTTTCCTTCAAAATAAACCTCATATTCATTAGTGCTTTATCCCTACTCCCACCATCCATTAGTCACTCCCCCGCACAACCAATTTGCCTTAGGCAACTGTTAATCTAAGCTTCCTCTCGACAGAACTGCCTATTTTGGCCACCTTTGAACAATACAATTAGCCACAGGGAGACTGTCATAAGGTATGGGAAAATATCTAGGGAAAGCAAACTGTAGTACATCTAGACAATGGAATATTACAAAGTGCCAAAAAGAAAACATCTATTAAGCAGTGGGAAGACATGGAAGAAACTTAAATGTATATTATTAAGTGAAGTAATCAATCTGAAAACATTAGCTTCTATATATTTCAAATACATGAGATTCCAGAAATGTCAAAACTATGAAGAGTAAAAAGGTAAATGGTGGGGCAGGAAGAGTTTAGGGTGGTGAAGACATTCTGCACAGTATTCTAATGGTAAATACATGCCACTGCACGTTTGTCTAAACTCACTAAATGCACCCCTCATGCAAACCAGGGGCTCTGATGATAAAGATGGGCCCATGTCCTCCAGTTGTGCCAACTATACCAATGATGGGGAGCACTGCTAATGGAGGAGGCTATGCATGCACGGTGGCAGTTGTTACGTGGGAAATCTTTGTACCTTTCACTCACATTTTCTGTAAGCTGGCATGATCTCCATGTGCCAGTCTTACTATAAAATCTGGGGAAGATGTAAAGTAGACTTGGACTATACAGCTGTTTGTTAAATGGAGACAAGACTTACATACAGAATGGAAATGATGGGCACAGTAGGAAGCAAAATCACTTGAGTCCAGGAGTTCAAGAGAAACCTAGGAAATATACCTAGACCCCATCTCAAATGATACAACAAAGCAAAGGCAAAATAAAACTAATATGGTATGACTAGGTCAGGAAAAGGGAAATATGAGTTAGAGAAAATAAAACATGAACCCCTAAGTTTTTGTAATATTGCAGTTGTGATAATTCAGCTTTTAGAAGAACAGGGCAATACAAGAAGGCCTTATTTTAATTTACTTTGTTAATATGTTTTCTGTACATGGTACTAATCAAAGTCTGATGCTTTCTGCAGTCAGTATATTGAGCCTTTTCACATTCAAATGCATTTGAACATATAGATATGAAGTTGAGAAAAATAATGATAGGAGATACAAGTTTCATAAACATCCCAGCCTTTCCCTGTTTATTCAACTTTTCTGCATTCTGCTATGCATCAGAAGTAGGTTAATCACTGCTGACCATGTTGCACGTTGGATTTAACCCATGGAAGGCTGAAGGCTGAAAGAGTGGACAACTCAAGGGATTTCCCCCCTTACTCTCTCCCTGCTTTCTGTGACACTTCTAGCAGTGGCTGAACATCCTTAGTGCTGCTGGCTCCCAACTTGCAGTGTGGCCATCATTCTGGTTTATGTCTGGTGGTGCATTGGACAATTCTGTCTCTGTAGAGTAGTTTAGTGGTTGATAATGTGTCAGTGACCTCACTGTCTCTTGTTTCTCTCTCCTGAGCTCTTTTAACACCTATGTGTTATTGGATTCTATTAAAATTATTTTCTTAATCCTTACAGTGATTTTGGTTTTCTGAATTAGGTCCTAATAGTAGTTTTCAGGACATAGATGGTACTTAAAGCCGCTGGAAGTAATACATTTTACAATAACCATGCTATCCACTAGATAAGGGCAAACACAAGGCAGGGGATTTTTTTTTTTTTCCTAAAGACATATTTCCAGGGTATAGACCATTACCAAGAACTTATGAAGACTCAATAAATGCACATTGAGTAAGTAAATACATTAGCTAGTTAACTAAATAGTCACTCTTACATCAATCATTTGTTTTAACTCATGATCTTTGCTTCTAAAAGTAAGCACATTTTAACATAAATTAGAATTCAAAATGTATTACATTTATTGTTTTCATTTTGAACTTTTATCAGTGCCACTGTATTTCTTACTAATCTCAAGGTAGTAGATGTGATGAAGAATAATTACAGTTGTTAAAAAGGGATACAAAACAAAGTACTGTTGGACTCAGCACATGGCATTCAAAACGGAATTTTCCAAAATCAAGCTGAGGGGGGCATTTTAATTTTCTTTGACAAATTAAGAAATAAATAAAATCCTTAAGAATCATATTCGGGAGTTGTTTTTTCAGACCGAAGAGAAGAGACCGATCCACTGAAGATGGCTCTGTCCTGAGGGCTGTTGTCTTAAGCTAAGGAAAGTCTCACAAAAGAAAGGGGTTGTATCAGCGCAGCTGCCCTGAGGGGAGGACCAGGGCTGAGCCAGAGGCTTCTCCGTCCAAGGTGGAAATGAAAAGAGGATAATTTCTGAAGAGCACTTGCCTAGTGAGAGAGAGTTAGGAAGATAATTGGGGGGGGGCGTGGCTTTGACTAGACTAAGTTTGCGGACAAAAAAGAGGCCCAAGGGGGAAAATCCTACGTTTATTATTGTAGTTATGGTCTTTTGGGATGATGGCCTGGGTCTCCCAGCATCAAGTGATTCTGCTGCCTCAGTCTTTCTAGTAGCTGGGTCTAGAATATTTCTAAATTGCTAAACTATCTCCGTTCTTTAATGGATTTTGCTTTATGAAAAATGAGAACAAATTAACAACTTTCGCTACCTGTAATTTAATACAAGTAAATTTGCTACATTTTGAAATTAGAGCATTTAATATTATTTTAATTCTACTCAAGAGTTCCTTTGACTCTGATCTGATGTCCCACTTCACCTGCATCGTCTCCATGACAAGTTGACTGACTGCTTTTCTGAAGATTATTTGAAAGAAAAGTTTACTAACATTTCTCTGGCAAACAGACTCTTCCTAGAAAATGTAAATTTACGGGGGAAAGTAACTAAACTCCATGAAAGAATATTGACAGGACTACTTTTATATTTTAATATTGAGAATGAGCTAAATAAAGATGATACACTTTTAATTTCATCCATAAAGATGTGTCTTTTGACTGTAAAGTCTAACACAAACTTTTCTCTCAGGATTTTCTTTTCTTTCTTTTTCAATGTTTAAATTTTTTGTTTGTTTGTTTTTTTGTTTTTTTGGTTTTTTTTTGGTTTTTCTCCGGTACTGGGAACCGAACTCACGACCTTGCCAGGCAGGCGTTTTGCCTCTGAGCTAAATCCCCAGCCTCTCAATGTTTAAATTTTTATGAGTATATCTTTGCATTGCATAATGGTTACACTCACTGTGGAGAGATGCTGCGTGTACATAACACATCTTAATTCTTTTATTTTTGTCTGAAATGAACATCATTTTATTGTCAGTATCTCAGGTATTGAAAAAATGATAAAACATCCCTTTATAAAAATTCATTATACAGTTCAATGAAAGTACAGTTTATTCCGTGGGCCACTGTAAAATAACATTTAACCCTGATAAAATGTGGAGACATCATCAGCAATGAGGAGACCCTCTAAAGTTCGAGTTGAGGCACATTTCATTGTGAGACATTGTTGCAAACCTAGAGGGCCAGCTCACCAGTCCTGAGCCGAGAGCAGGCTTACTCCAAAGGTGAACTGCGGCACTCCTGCTGGGCTCAGAAACCTGCCGCTTCTCTTTTGTTTCCCCAAGCAATGATTTTTATAATTCATTTCTTTCCTGATCAAATCTGTGTTTCTCTAAAAATACAGTGCTACTAGACTTGCTTTAAGAAAAATCTAATCACAAGAAGTCTTCAAATCCTTGTTCAAATCTCACTTTGTGTATAGGTTTTATTAGAAGTGTATTTCCAAACTCATACTTTTAGGCAGTCTGTGTTTGTACTTCAGAGATTTTTAAATATAAAGCTTAAAGTGCATCGTGAATTCTAGCAGCAATTTGAAATAAAGAATATAAAATATGACTTCTCTGATTATTTTCAAAGGAATTCCTACCTAAAAATACGTATTGAAAAAGCAGAGAACTAAAGGGCATTGTTTATGGCAAGAACCTCACATGTAGTAGATTTTCCCATGAGACCAAAAGACTCAAGTGTTTAGACTTTGAAACAGTAACAAATCAGTATTTGATTACCAATTTCTCCTTTTCAGAAAATATGCATTTAAGAAATATTTTGAATTGACGTAAGTTAGCATATAGCAAACCTTAATTTAATAAATATTTATATATTGAGGCTTATAATTTGTTTTACAATATTTTACTCCAAATAGTAATTTAAATAGTATTTTCTAAACTTATGTGTAGTATTGTGTTCTTTCCTTATAAACATAAGCTAAGGAAAAGATAATCATAACAACAATAAAAGTGATAAAAGAAGAAATTAGCTGAAAATAAGTTCCAGTAATCCTATGCATGTGTATAGAACATCTTGTGTGTAGAACATATGTTTGTAGTATTGTTTGGAGGTAATTTGAATGTGTCTGTTCATGTCAATATAATTTAAAATTAAAATCAATTTTAATAAAAGGAGTGTTTTAATTAAAAGTAGATCTAGTGAGGTGTGGTCATGCATACCTATAATCTCAGTTACTTGGAAGACTGAGCCAGGAAGATAATAAATTCAGATAAGCCTGGGAAATTCAATGAGACTTATTTCAAAGCAAAATAAAATTTTAAGAATTGCTGGGGACATGGCTCAGTGGCAGAGCACTTGTTAGCATGGATAAGCCTCTAAATTCATTCCTCAGTGCTACAAAAATGTGGGTTTATGCAGAATACATATGTAGATTTCTACAAATATTTTGAGAGATAATTGTTAATGTTAAAAGGTATAAATATTAAATATGTACATGAAGGGCTATAAACTTTGTTCTTAAAGGTAAAACAGAATAGCAAGTATTTATATATAAATAGTGTGTATATGTAGTATATATAATGTGTATATGTAGCATATATGTATTCTAAGAAGGATAATAATTTGTAGATGAGAATTCAAGTCTCTTTAACAGCAAACATATCATCTATACCAAAAAATTTAGTTTCAGTCACATCAATTCAAATGACAAAAAGTGCATTATTAATGTAATCAAAAAGTGGGAGTCATTTCCCAAAGTAAACTATGAAAAGTTACATTCCACTAATGGACGGAGGGAAAGTTACTATTCTAACATAAACCTTTTCTGATTTTTGTAATCATATCCTTTTTTGAAAGTTCTTACCAGATTTTACAGTTTACAATATAAAGATAATTTTTACTATTGTTCAAGTAGCACATGTCCATAGTGGAAAATGTTTAAAATATTGGATAAATGTATTTTTCCCCAAAAGAAGAGTTTGAGATTCAGAAAAATTTATTTCGAAGATAATCTGGAAAAGTAATTGCTCTTGGATTAATTCCAAATAGTAAAACATAGACCAGATTGATTCTTCATTCACTATAGAAAACACAAAACCTCTTTGTAGGACAAATCTATACATGGTATAAAACCTATGAACATATCATATGGAATACTTAGAGTTTTAATAGAATGATATTTTATTATTTTATATCTGGGGATTTGAAAATGAAACCTCTGAAACAAACTGTTGCTTTTACTTCTCACAAAATTTTACGAGGAACTTATCTTTTATTACTCATTTGCATATTGTCAGTACAGTTGACCTCTGAGTTTGGTAGATTAATGGCACAACGTCAAGTGGATATCAAACAAGTGTGGCCCTTCTAAAGCTGCAGTGGCAAACTGCAAATTGGAAATACACTCTCAGTTATGCTGCCAACAAAGAAGACCCTTGATGTGTGATTCCACACATCCTCTTAAGCCATTATCACACAGCTGAGATCAGACAACAAGGGAAGAACACGTGCTTGATTGTTAGCGTGTCAGATGTCCATTATTAAAAACATAGGACTGGGGAGTGATGAGAGGAGAGGCACTGGCTTCTTTATTCCATGTGTGAGGGTTTATTTGGCACAAAAGAATTTGAAGAAGCATTGAAACAAAACTCCCGGGGATGATGTCCTAGATTTATCCTCTGTTCATTTGATAAAGAGGTTTATGTTTTTCTCTTTTTCTGTAACTTAAATAATTTAAATGAGTAGGAACACGTTTTGATTGCTTACTCATTCTTACCAATTTCAACTGAGAACTCATTTTCATCCTAGTAAATTTCTGCTTGTTTTTAACACAGCTGGTTGATTAACTAACGCTGTTTCTAATCTGTTCTCTCCTCAGTATATTATGGACAGGAGAACAGTTCTGAATTACATGTTTCATAAACCTTGCTAGCAAAGTAAAATTATTAGTTACTAAGTTGATTCCAAATTATCTTATCTATCTTTACACTAAAGAAATGGGATAATTTCATAGGATAAATGAGTATTTCTCAATACTTTATAATTATACTTGAGACATTATCCATTAATAATTTAGAATTTTTTCAACTGGAATATAAAGAAAGTACTACCATAGTGTGAAAGACAGATTTTGTAAAGTGTACTTTATAAAAGAAACTTTTAAACTTAATGGAATTTATAAAATGATTCATTCATGGACTTTATAAATATATGGAAAACTCTGTTATGTACATAAATTTACAAATGTACTTTTTCTCTACTTACAAAATTTATGATGTTGGGTAATAGTTTTCTTAAGGATGCTTGAAACTATATCTTTGGAATACTTTTTTCTTCATTTCATTCCATTGTGCACATGAGTTATTTTCAAAACTTTTGCTTTGAAACAAATTTTTCTTCATAGAAGGGATATATTTTCATTGAATTGTGTATATAATGGTTATTTTAAAATTTATCACCTATTAGATAAATGTACAGATTTGGTTTTTTTTATTTTATTATTACATTATGTTATCATATTTCATTTAAAGTCAATGAAGATTAACTTACTTTTTTTGAACTACTTGCCCAAATTGTAAATAGCAGAAACCTGAATGTTGCAATATTTGTTTTGAAATACATTAAATTGCTGATGTGACATCTAGATATATATAGTATAAGCATTAGCTTATAGCTTTACATCATTATCAAAACTGTTTTTCATTTTTTTACCCTATTCTTTGTAGAGCTCTTATCTTTATGCACTTTTGCCTCATAGTCAAAAGACAGTTGCTACAACTCTTATATGTTTCATCCATGTTTGAAATAAAAACAGGAAAAAAGAGACAATACCAATCTGTGAGAAATTCTCAGTATATTTCTCTTATATCCTGTGGGCAATGTTGACTGAGAAGAATTCTGGGAAATGAAACATTTACAAAACCAAACCAACCAAGCAAATAAAAGAAACAAGCAAAAATTCCTACAAATTTGGTACATTATATTTTCAACAACTGTGATTAAGATAAAAGAAGATATGGTAAATAGAGGGGAAATTCTAGTGACATTACACATTATTTTATTGAATTTTAAATGTCTTTTTATTTATGAGACTGGAGCAACCGGAATATAATGCGTATATACACTTTTAAGTGATATTTTTGCTTCATCAAGATTAATCTCCAACATTTTGGGGGGACTTGATTTTCAGTTGCTAGATGTTTGTGGTGCATTCAGTGCACATCATCCTGGGGAGTGGGCACATGGACACAGTGCAGCTGGGTTTTTTAATCCCTTCCTCTCCCCCCCGTGACTCCTCTGGACCCCCTTCCCTGCTTTCATTCCTGGTGATGCTATTATAAGTTCATGTCCATGACATATAATGCTTACACTCACTGAGTTGTTGTGTTCCTGTGAGTGGGATATTTGTGTTCTACTAGCCCCGCTTCTTCTACCTTTCCCCCTGCTGTGGCACAGGATGAGGAACTATTACAATCCACTTTGGAAACAGCTAATTTTAAAAGTGCAAGTATAAATTATCAGCTGTATCAATAGAAATTAATTATTGCTCTTTGAATACATGTTTTGTGTTAGGAAGTAAAAAGTGAGTTCTAATAGCTACCATATATCCAAGATGCCTTTGTAAAAATGTTTTTAATATGTTCTTTTCTTTCTACCTAACATTGTATTGTGTCTACAGAATGCAATTATAAAACACAGTTTGACATTCCTTCAACTAATTAAATTAATTTACCTTTGAGAAATGAAGAATTTATAATTCCTTATCATAATTACAATGACATTTCAAGTTAATAAAATACTTTTTCTGGTATGTGCTGAAAGTGATGTACCTGTGGGCAGTGTGTGTGCTTTTCATTCTTGAAAACTGTCAACAAGGTATATATTTTAAGATCTTCAAAAATAGCATAAACTTTTATAAATGCTACTTTTCAGCGCAGTCAGAAAGGACACTCAGTCTTTGTGTGTCTCATCCTCTTTAACTTTCCCTATCACAAGGAAGAAGGTAGTTGGGAATGAGTAAGACAGATAGGGTAAATGGAGCTGTGTCATCTTTTCATCATCTTTATCCATTCATGGGCATGCAAGCCATTTCCAAAGATTAGCCCTTATAAATTAGGCTGCTATAGGGACTGAGGATTTTGCTCAGTGGCACAGCGCCTGCCTGGCAAGTGCAAAGTCATGAGTTCGATTCCTGGTACTGGAAGAAAAACAAAAACAAACAAACAAACAAATTAGGCTGCTATAGACATGGGTATGAAATATGGAAAACATGGGAAGAAATTGTGTCTAATGTGGACCTCTCATCACATAGTTGAAAAGTATCCAGGGAACATAAAATATGCACTCAAATTTAAATTTATGAAGTGGTAGGTATAAAATGCAGCTTATGATGTGCCTTCCCATTATATGTGACGGCACCAAAACGGATCATAAAGAGTCCAATTTAAAAATCTTATTGTAAAACACACATATTTTCAAAAAACAGCAACATAAATTATTGTATTTGTTGGACATGTTTTCTTTTTTTAAAATTTCATTTTAAAGGAAAAAGAGCAGAAACAAAATAACAAAGACAAAAATGAAATGACACAAAAACAAATACAATATAGACTTTCAAAACAAGATGATAGGAACTTAAGATAAATCTTAAAAATTTGTTTCTTATTTCAAAATAAATATTCAACTTCACCCATTTCCTCTCCTGTCTTTATTGTAGACTAAAAAACAAGGGACAAGTACTCTATATCTTGCCTTTGATATTGTTCAGAGAATTGTGGTGCCTCACATTTATGCCTTCTAAAGCAAAATTTCCTTTTTTTCTGTTACATACGTCCTACTTCCTAAACCTTTACTCATGTTTGATATTACTTTTTGAATTTGGAGCACCACCAAAGCCATCTCATTGAGCAGTGACTCTCTCAACTCATAAGAGTATCCAAGACTAGACTCAAGAGAAAATCCCATCAAACATTTCTGCACATTTTCAAGCACAGGAAGAGAAAATGAACTACTTCACATATAAAAGACAATGGAAAGCCTTAATCAAAACTGTTCTTTTCCTCTCCTCTCTTATGTTTGCTATTTCAAATTGGAAATATCCAAAATGCCTTCTTTGAATTGTCCATCTTCCAGTGAATAGACAAGTACTACTCTGGCATAAAGAAGGAGAACTTGAAACATTTATAGGAAAATGGAGGTACCTTGAGAGCTTAACTTTATAAATCAGACACACACCTGAAATACTGCATAGTTTATCTTACATGAGAAGCTCAAAATATAAATAAAGAGCAAAATACAGATAATAGGAAGTAGGGAGATGGAGCTTCTGCAAAAGGGAATAGGACCATGAGATGGAGGGAGGTGGGGGGGCGGGGAGAAGGAGGAAGGGGATGAGAAAGAATCACGGATTCCTCCTGAAGAATGTGCTCTTTACCTACTGCAGAGACATACTAATAAAAACAAATGAAAATCTTTAGGTGGATTTTCCACATTGTAGAAACTCTTTTTATTTTTACTGAGATAAAAACAAAGCAAAATGTTTTTTTAATGATTTTTGTTTTGTTTTTGTATAGCTGGAAAGAAGCTTCTCAAGGTAAACAAAGGAATGAACTGAAATGAAAACCTGCATTCGCAAAGTGACATCAAACAGGATTACGGTGAGTGTGTGCATGTGTCTTCTTTCCCATCATGACTAGCTGTAACATATTTTGTAAAGATTTTTGAATCAATATTTTATTTTAGAAAATCACTTATAAATTTTAGAAATGGTATTATTTTTGTGGTTGGCCTACTTTAATTTGCTTTTTTCTTCATAGTGTATTATCAAGATCACCTGACTCATAATGGGGAGAGGAGTGAGATCTGTCAATATGCAGATCTGGGACACATTCCAGACTCACTGAATCAGAATATTTGTGTGGGGTCCCAAAGGACAACGTTTTCTAAGCTTACCAGTTGACTTCAACCTACATTATTTTACAACTATTATTGTAGAATTCATATCAGCTAAAATATATTCCATATAATTTTCACTGTAACTCTAGACTCGATGTCAAAATGTTTAAAGCGGGTAGAGTAAACTTCAAGTGACTAACAATATTGTCAGTCAAAAATAAAAATGGATCCTAAAAGGTAGAGATGTCTCTCTGTTCACCGTGTTTGGGGAACTAGGATCCTTATTCTTGATTGTCTATTTGACTGCAGTAAAAAAGATGTTGGAGATTGTGGGTGGGTGTGTCTGTGGGAGTGTTTCCAGAGATGAGTGCCATGCAGGTCCCCAAACTAAGAGAGGAACACCTGCCCTGACTGTGGCTGGCACCAGGCAATAAGCCTCAGCCTGGGCAGAATCAAATGGAAAACAAAGAGGACTTGGCCTGTACCATAAAGCTGAATTTTTCTCGGTCAGGTGTGTCTTTTGCTGCTGCCTTCACCTGTGCACATCAGATTTTAGCATCTTCAGTCTTTCAATTGCACCAGTACAGGGCGAGTCTACACAGAACATCCAACCTTTCTGCCTTGAACTGATACTGCACTTTTGATCACTCTTGTTCTGATGTTTCTACCTTCTCAGGCTGAGCAGCTACTGAGTCCCCTGGCTGTCCAACACGTGCATGTTGATGATCATTGCAGGCTATTCATCATCTGCTCCTGTAGGACAGAATAAATCAAGTGTATATATGTGCTCTGTTGATTTTATTCCTCTAAAGAATGCTAACCATTACAAAAGTCATAGGTGATCTTTAGCACAGGCTAGGAGAATGATCACTCTTTCTCCCAGGGGATGTTCTTGGGATATTTGTTGCATTACCATTCATCGTGCAGCAAGTGTTAAAACACTGGCCTGACCTAGGGATAAGCACGATATACAACATTCTAAGGGAGGATCGGATGGGGCAAAATTGAGTAGAATTATCCTAAATTCCCACCTTCTTCATTCATATGGCTTAGGTAAGTGATGTTGACTTGTGGACACATTACTTGCATTTATTGAGAGCTAGGAAAATTCTGTGGTTTTGTTACCTGAGTTGTAGTTTACTTCCTTCCCCCACCAAAGTATTTACTTAATGGCACTGTCACAGGTCTACACAGAGCTTGATACAATTTCCTCATCAGATGCTGCAATATACTTTGATCATCTTTGACATTGAGAGAAATATTGGGAAGAAAACCGGGTGTACATTCAGATTGACAGTTTATTTATTTATTTTTTTAGATTTAAAACATATTTCAATTTACTAAAGATAAATAATTCACTCTTTCAGTAAAAGTCTATTAGCTGTTTTGAAAGCAAGGGACTATATTATTCATTACAGGATCCCACATACTAGCACTGCACAGAAATATGATAATAGCTTTACATACAAGTTGTAGCTCAATTTTTTTTCTTTTTTTTTCTTTTAAAGATAA
>NW_004955407.1:4554872-4563345 GCF_000276665.1 Chinchilla lanigera
TTTATGCAGTGGAGAAATAAACCTCAAGGAGCTAAAGTATATTCAGGATTTTTTCAATGTTCTGTCACTCTAAGGAAGTAACACATAACTAATTAGTAATATTTCTTTACAGGTTATAGATTTTTAAACTAAATATCTGTAATCATATTTCCTTCTCTCACTTCACCTACAAGCACATAAAGTATAAAATAAAAATTTTTCCTCCTATTCATTTTTCTATATTCAGTTACTAGAGTGGAAAGTAGTAGATATTCAACAGAGAGTTTGAAAACAATGTTCTTGCACACAATTCTTAATTTTTCTAGCTGAAAGAAATTTTAACTTTTTCTAAAATACATGTGAATTACTTTAAGACTATTAGAATATCTTCTTATTTTACACATTTTATTTTTAAGTTTAAAAATATAGTTTTGTTATTCTTTCCCTTGTGTTGAACATCAGAGTCTTTGGGAATAAGCTGAATGATCTAGGTACATTCCAAGCTCTTCAAATGGAATATTGTCAAAAGTTGAGATATAAATATTTAATTGTTATAATTTGCAACAGGATTCCTGAACAGCATAGATAGGAAAGATAGAAAGGAAAAGTATGAGTAATTGCAAGTTGCTGCACAGAGAAGTGTTTTAGTTTGTTGGAAGATATTTTACTTTTTTTGCCAAACAAATCTGCAATAATCCCTAATGACATCCCACGGTTTGCTGTTATTGTTTTTGTTTTTGGTCTCTTGTGCTTCATATTATCTTTGCAAGCAATTACATCTACCCATTAAGAACAGTTTAGAGACCTAACAGCCTTGTGCGAGCGAAAACCATTTGGATCACAGAACAAGTCAATACATTCCAATGTATATAGACATGCAGAAACTAAGCATGCATGGCAAAGGAATCTAAAGCTACTAGTGCGAACCCTCACTTTAGTTAATATGTATGAAATTCTTACTGTATTTCAAACCTACTAGTATGTATTTTGGTGGCTTTTGCACTTTTATTCCATCCTTAATTTCCTGTTTTGTAAATGAAATGTATAAAATAAAATTAAAACTATGGCAAATAAAGAGGTTTTTACAACAATTAAAACGTGAACTAGACTTATTATTCTATCAATTAAAACTAGTTTGACCTTCACTTCCCAGGTGAAGTAGACACAGTTCAAGCGTTACATTTAGAGTAGTGAAATAATTACATGGGTATAAAACTGTGGTAGATCAAATAAATACTTAAATATTTTCAAATTTAAATTAATTTGAAAAAGTACATAAATGTGTGAGTATGAAATTGTATTTATATGAGCTGTGATTATTAATCTGTATGTATTTGCTGTGCGTAAGAGGGTGTGAGTGTATTGAATGTAACTCACGACTGTATGAATCTTTGGATGTTTCAAGGGATGAAAGTTTGTTTTGTCTACCAATTTGCCAGTCTCCTTTTTACATTACACTTGCAAATAAACTTTAAGCTTAAGTAAGGAGCACTGCCATGGAAGCTGGAAACAAGTTTCTGAACATCAACACACATGTCCTCATTTGTACATTGTAATGGGACACTTTTTTAATGGCCTTGTTGGAAAGTCTCAAAGTGATTCCAATGCTTTGTTGATTCCATGCTTCAGTGAGAACCGCACATGTGTATCATCTTTGGCTCACTCTAAGTATGAAAGCACCTACTGCTGTGTAGCAAGATCTTTCACCTACTATCCACTTCTTCAGGCAAAGAATAAGCTCTGAAACACAAACAGTCACCAGTTTGCACAACTGATCAGTCCACCAGGACAGAACATTATGGTATAAAGGACCACATGCTACTCTACCTATTGCTGTATACTATATGTCTATGAGTTTTTCTTTTTGTCAATGTCTATGGCTATGTCTTATGTCAAGGTGTACATCGATGTCTCTACCTGTTGTGGTGGATTGACAACTGGTGGTCAACTTACAACACCCAGCTGAACTGAGCAAGCATGGTGCTGGGTGTGGGGGGCCAGCCAGAGGACTATTGCCAGCAGTATAAGAGG
Source organism: Chinchilla lanigera (assembly GCF_000276665.1). Taxonomy (NCBI): domain Eukaryota; kingdom Metazoa; phylum Chordata; class Mammalia; order Rodentia; family Chinchillidae; genus Chinchilla; species Chinchilla lanigera. The sequence continues at coordinate 4,556,883 of NW_004955407.1, forward strand.
CAGAAATGGAGAAGAAGTTAGGCTGTTGGGAGCTGATAGAAGCTGTTGGGAGCCTGTTGGAAGCTGAGAAAAGCTGTAAGGACCTGTTGGTTCTCTTGGAGGACTTGTCATTCTGGCTTTCCTGATGAACTTGGCTGTTTTCATCATCTGATGAGACTGGGACCCTGTTGGCCCTGAGGATGGCTTCAGTTTATTTTGTTCGAGCTCTGGTCCTCACTCCTAGCATTGCTTTCTGGATCCAGAGGGGAAGACTGTGCAGTATTCAGTCCCTGAGAGAAGCTTGTCACATTGGCTTTCCTGACAGAAACTCAGCTGTCCTGATCATCGGAGGATCTTGGGACCTCACTTTTGCTGACAATGGCTGTAACACTTTTCAGGGGAGCTCTGGTTCTTACTTGGCATATCACTTCCTCACTCCAGTGTAGATCCCTCAGCCTGCTAGCACAGATCCTTCATCCCACTGGCACAGACTTTCTAGATTCCACCACTGAGCTTTGGGCCTTGCCAGCACAGATTCATGAAAGAGGGCTGCATGAGACATTTTCGTGCTCTCTGGGCCTCCAGCTGGATTTGTGGGAGGCATTGTTATGTGCTCTAGGCCTTCAGCTGAAGTCCTGCAGTACGTTATCATGGGATCCAGGCCCTCAGCTGGATTCTTGGTTGAGAGTGTATAGACAGATTTCCTGCACTCTCTTGCATATCATTCTTTGGGTGACTATTATAAATAATCTTATAAAATATGTGTCCTGTACTATATGTTTCCTTTTGAAAATAACCCCAATGACAAAATATATGATTATCTACTTCCATATTTATCTATGTATCTATCGATCTATGGATCTATCTGATCATCTGTTGGCTCTCTCTTCTACCACCTATTCTTCTTTTTCTCTCTGTCTCTCTTCCTTCCCTGTCTCTTTCCTCTTCAACCTATGGATCAGACTCCAGACATTGAAGACTAAATTCACAAATGTACTTTGTTGATAAAAGTATTGCTATCTTCTGCTCCTTGTGGGTTATTTGTCTCATTGGGTCAAATATCACTCAGAAAATATATAAACCAGAATTCTAAAACACTTACATTAGATTCTGTTCTGTTGTATACAAGAACATGGAAGCAGAAATTTTGCTGACTTATACAGCTGATGGTTCTGTTAGTGGATTAATAAATAATGGCTGCACAATTTATTATAAATTAGCCACAGTCCGACAATCAATACTGCAACTTACAGTGAATACAGTTTTGATGAAAATGTTAACTTTAAAGTATTCAATCATTTTAACTAATGTTTAGGTAAAGTTTTTCATCAGTCCTTCGTTTGTTATATAAAGGATGGGAGGCTATATCACACAGAGTGGAGCTGATGCTGGGCTTTGGGGCATCTTTACTGACAGGAGTCAGCTTATATTCCACCTCTGGTCCCAGGCTCTGGTTTATGGAGATACAGGAGTGCATATATTTCAGTAATAAAACTTGACATTTTAAAGGGAGAAAAGATGCTTTTACAGAATTCTGGAAATAACATGAAAGAAATACCACTGAGAAGAACAAAGAAAGTGTTAATAGAGTATTTTGACTGATGCTCTTTCTAAGTATCGAAGGAAGTTACTGTATTCTACATGAAGAGAGGGGGATTAAAGTGTGGCTGACTATGGCAGAAAAGTAAATTTAGATGAAAATGTTTTCATTGTTTAAAATGGATGTGTGCCACCAAAGTAGTTAATGGATTAACTTGCAATTTTCCTCAGTTGGCTCTAAAAGCAAGGTTTCCAAATGAACACCAGAAATTAGGTTTGAGGAAAACCTGACTTGTGACATTTAATCTTCTTTTCCTTTGCAAATCTTCTTTTTCGAGAGTAGACATTTTTTTCTTATAGAGATTGATATAATTTGCCAATTGATTAACAAAGTTATGCAGCATTCAGCCCATGCTTCGTTTCATTATTTACACAACACAACAGTTAAAATTCGAAGTAACTTTCCTGGCATCATCCAACCAAACTAGTTCAAAGGGAAGCATAGACACCAGAACCTTGCAACAGTGTTAGACAGAGCAGATTTACTGTAAAACGAACTCCATCTTGAAAACATAGCTACTAAGAAGCCTGAAGGTTTACTTTTGGTAACCCCAGTGGATGGCACTCTGTTAGGCAATAACTTGGATATTTTCAACATCTGTGAGTATTTTGAAATATTTGGCCTAAGGGGAAATAAAATTAAGGAATTTAGTGATCTCAAATATATCAACATCCCTTCCTTACTGAGTCCTTGATATTTTTGCAATTTATTTATATTTCTTTCGATGGTCTAATCCACCCAGCTAGAAATAATCCATGGCTTATTAATTTATATTATAAAGTCATATATTTCCACACTCAACATCATATATTTTTACTAGCAGAATATGATGTAATATACTTTATATACTGTAAAGTACCAAATGCATTAAAATGTAAATTTCAAAAGAACTAAAGAAGGAGGAAATAAATCATAGAATGATTCATACATATTTAAATGCTTTAAATTAATGACTTCTTATAAAGAATTAAATACATTTTATCTATTGCATTCTGTACCTCTACCATTCAAAGACAATGCTCACGTTTCTCTTACATACACTGCTTATCAGTAAAGAGGTATTTCCTTTCAGGGAACAATACAGAAATTTTATGCTTTGGATGAAACTATTAAGAATCCATAAAACATAGAGGAAACTAGGCACTTGTGGAAACTTTCCAGAAATTAGCCTCCCATTTGAAGTGATTTATACTTTTCTTCAAAAATCGCATGAGAAACATTTGAATCTAAGTGTAGCTAAAATGGATCATTTTATCATTTGTAAAATGAGGGGGTTGGATTAGAGGATCAATTCTACCATCTGTAGGAGTTTTACCACCTTAATGCCTAGCGCTGAGAGAAAGAGTGGTGCAGGGTGAGGGTTCAGAACCCTATGTGGTGGAGGCTGAGCTGCATCTGTGGTGAGCAGTGAAATGTCTGCTGCAACATGCGGAGTTCCAAGGCCAGTTTGCACAGAGTGAGCTGTGTGGTAAAGAGCTTGGGTCCCAGGGTTCACAGACTGGGCAAAGTTAGTGGGCCAACAGGAAACAAGATAAATGAGCAGTGACTAAGTGGGCCCAAAAAGGAAGAAGCAAGATTGCTATAGTTACAAGGCAAGCTATGTGATTGTTGGCACAAGCATTGTTTGCGACGTGCATCAGAGTGCACACAAGGGGAGAAGCCCACAATTTATCCAATAAGGCGTATTTTGTGGCTTCTGGGTTGGGGTTTGGCCAAGAGAAGTGTTACAGATTCTTGTGGCACAGAGTTCCACGTCCTTATCCTCCTTCATTTCCAATGAAAACAAAGTCTATTGGAAAAGCATCAGCTATTGAACCATGTGTTCCATTTTGATATTCCTTATATTAAATTCGGTAAATATTTTTTCTCCAAACTTAACCTTTGGCTGTTACTTAATAGTGTTTTGAAACCATATTAACTCTTTCAGTCCACTATGGCACATGGAAATAATTTGTATGAAGATAATGAATTATTTCTTGCTTACAAATATGTGGGAATTTTCTTCATAATAAACCACGTATCCATCTCCTCAGCACCTTCGACACTGGCGCTATTTTGGAAACCACAGTCAGATTTTGATGTGGTGAACAGGTTGTAGTTTTATTACAAACATTATGATGTATAAACCTTATAGATGTCTCACACTTGGAAAACTTTTTGTGAATAATTTTAACAGTAGCCAAATAAACCCAAAGTGTTGTTTTTATATGTGTTGTTGTATCAAATACTGTTACATTTCAAAGGTAAAAAAAATATAAACCTTGGGGATTATAACTATTTTCAGTGGATGATTAACGTGGTCCAGGTTCTAATTCAGTCCTAAGAATAATATTCATCAGGATCATAAAACAATTACTCCAAATTTGCAAAGAATATGTACAATACATAAATATATAAATATATTCAAAAAATAAAATCATTATTCCCATTTTGCAGTTTGAAACGGAATGTCAGTGATGTTGTATGACTTGTTCAAGGTCTTGATTAAGAAGTTTTACCTATGGGTTTGAGAATTTGAGAGCTTGAATTCTGATGCTGATAAATTGGTTTCTGTAAACTTCATTCCCATAATCATTAAATGTTACCTATGGAATAGAAAAAAAGTTTCTTTACAACACCTTCTTGCTCATCTTATGATTTGGATATTTAAGCAGAGACCTTTCTGTAATCCCCCTTAAAGAATCAGCCAACAACAAAGGGGAAGATAGTGGATTTTCTTTTCCCTCTGATCATCAGAGGGAAAAAACTCTCCACTTTGGAGGGCTTGGGAAAGATAAGAAAACTATATGAATACATGGGGATAGTATCTTACATCACTAGAGAAGGCATATACTAAAAACGCACTGGTATTTGTTACACAAACATGAAACGGTTCTAGGTCCCTCATTATATGATAGTCACTGTATTACCGACCTCACTCTTGTCATTTCCTTCCCTTGTGTCTCATATTGCCTTGCTGGCTTTCGCTAGCTACAGACAGGAGGCTTCCACAGGATGATGCCCTTCATCTGTGGCTTTGCCACTCTTACAGTTTCATCTTCTCTGTCATTGTAGAGTGCAGCATTTGTCATGACAGTTTACATGCCGCTTGTGAAAAGTGAACATCATTCCACATTCTGACTGCTGGCCTGTTATGTGAGTCCCTCATTTTTGCTGTACTTTTCTCTTGAGCTTTCTGCATTTTATTATCTATAGTTAGCCACTTGTACCTTCAAGTTAGGAAAAGTATTAAAGCAATACAGAGTAAAAAGCCATGTTCTGTGTCAGAATGACCTAAAATGGTGATTCTAGGATTGCTTTAAGTTTATTCCACTTTACTTCACCAGCTATCATGCAAACGAGAAGAAAAAATAATACAAACCAGATAAGGATACATTTTGGGAGAGATAATTTGTCATGAGTCCTGAGGGTCCTGTGGGTGCCTGGCAGATATTCTAAGAGTGTAAGTCTTTAATTTTTCTCCTCCTAGGCCCTAGGAGGAGAAATGCCTCCTAGGCATTTCTTAGCTTGTGTTTGCAGTAGGATAGGAGTAAAAGATTCTCTTGCCTCTCAGTAAGAAAGCAGTGAAAAGTCTTGATTATGACACAAATGCATGACATGGGCAAGATTCCTTTGGCCTTTGTAGGGGTCTGAACTGATATAAGCATGAAGGTCATTATGCATGTTTTACTGTGTGTCATGGAGCTCTTTATCTCTAAATCAGGATTCTGGTGTCTTCTTCCAGGGACCATGAAATGCTCAATAGGGTAAGTTTGCTCACAAATAGGTAAAATCCAAGAGTTTTCATAGTATCTGACAAATACAAGTAACTATAACACCTTGATTCCTTCCTAATTCCTCAACAAGTAAACATAAATGTTGCTTTTGTCTTATTTAGGTTACTTTCTAAAAACATAAATCACAGATGTGAATGTAAGTAGTTCACTTATGATTAGCAGGAGACAGACTTCAGCAAACAGAGAACTGAGACAATGATGAGGGCAACTGATAAAGGGTCAGATGCACAGCTGAGTATCACTCTAAGTAAATGGAGCTTTGTCCCACTAGGAAAATTTGGGAAGTCCACATAAAACACATGTTACTTAGTTACTTTCTCTAAGAAGTAAGTAAGATGGGGTACTTTAATACCAACTCCTGCAAGTCATTGGTTGGGAACTACTTTTGATACATGTTTAATCCTTGCCATTTCCAGGATACCTGCCATTTGGACAGAGTGATTATCAGAGTCAGAGAAATTTGCCACACACAGAGATGCAGATACAGGAAGTAGAATGAGCCTGTGTCCACTGAAATTGTAAGACTAAGGGGATATATTTGGGACATCAACTACAGAGCCAAGTGGCCCTAGTGAAAGGAAAAAAGTTAAATCACATCACAGGCATGGATTTGCTGCCTTGAACACCATAGGTTAAAGATATAGAAAGGCAACACACAGCCTGCCAAGTAACAAACGGCATATTCTGTGTTACTATGTATGCATATTTTAATTTATTTTCTTTTTTTACTATACCATCAGATATACTTTGCTGCCATGACCTACTATAATGTGCAAATATACTTTTGTAGGAAGAAACAGAGTAAAAAAGGTGCCCATAGTAAGCATGCTGAAATTTATAGCTGAAGAAATAGTTTCCTATTTCTCATTATCTTTCCAAATACCACTATTCTACAGGAGGACACCTCTGTCCTAAATACCTTGGCCACAACTTGAACACAATTGAGTTAAGGAAAGGGAAATGATATACTTCAAGAGCAGCAGCACCATTGTCACAGGTGCAATGATTTTCTGAAGTCTATCCTTGCTATTTCCTTTACCTGCATTTCTCTAATTTACAATGGGAACCAAGGATTAGCACAGTTGGTAAGGCTTTGAGAATCGTCCTT
>NW_004955407.1:4567566-4569756 GCF_000276665.1 Chinchilla lanigera
CCATATCAATGGAGCCAAAGATGAAAACCACATGATCATCTCAAAAGATGCAGAAAAAGCTTTCAACAAGGTCCAAAATGCATTCATGATAAAAACTCTACAGAAAATAAGAATAGATGGTCCTTACCTTAAACTGATCAAAGCCATCTATGACAATCTAACAGCCAACATCATTCTCAATGGACAAAAACTGAAAGCCTTTACTTTAAAATCAGGAACAAGACAAGGATGTCTGCTGTTTCTTACTCCTGTTCAATATAGTTCTGGAAGCACTAGCCAGAACAATTAGACAAGAGAGAAATAAAAGGAATAAGAATAGGAAAGGAAGAAGTAAAACTACCACTGTTTGCAGATGACAAGATACTTTACATGGAAGACCCCAAAAACTACACAAGAAGACTCCTGAATTAATCAACAAATTCAGCAGTGTAGCTGGATACAAAGTCAACACCCAAAAATCAATAGCACTCCTATGCACAAACAATAAACAGACAGAGAGAAATTAAGGAAACCATGCATTACCCGATAACATCCAAGAAATTGAAATCTTAGGAATCAATCTAATAAAAGAAGTAAAAGATCTATTCAATGAAAACTGCAGTACTCTGACAAAAGAGATCAAAGAAGATTTCAGTAAACGGGAAAATATTCCTTAATCAGGATTGGAAGAACCAACATTGTGAAAATGGCCATAGTCCCAAAACTGCTGCACAGATTCAATGCAATTCCTATTAAACTACCATTAGCATACCTCACAGATCTTGAGAAAACATGCCTTAAATTCGTCTGGAACCAGAAGAGACCCAGAATAGCAAAAGCAATCCTAAGCAACAAGGACAAGTCAGGTGGAATCACAATCCTTGACCTGAAATTATACTACAAAGCTACTGTCATAAAATCAACCTGGTATTGGTTAGAAAAAAGACCTGAGGATCAATGGAACAGACTAGAAGACACAGACACAATCACAAACAGACTCACCCACCTAATTTTTGATAAAGGGGCCAAACAAACTCACTGGAAGAATGATAGCCTCTTTAATAAATGGTGCTGGACAAATTGGCTTGCCACCGACCAAAGACTGAAAATAGACCCAAGTCTATCACCATGCACCAAACTCAAGTCAAAATGGTTCACAGATCTCAATATTAAAACAGAAACACTAAATCTATTGGAAGAGAAAGTAGGTAAAATCCTTGAAGACATAGGGGTAGGCAGAGAGTTCATGAACAAAAACCAAACTACACCTGAAAGACTTCAAAGAATCAAGAAGTGGGATCTCATCCTACTGAAGAGTTTCTGCACATTTAAAGAAATCATCAGCAGAGTAAAAAGAAAACCCACAAACTTGGAAAAAATTTTAGCTGACTGTTCCTCAGACAAAGGGCTTTTATCTAGAGCATACAAAGAATTAAAAATATCAGCCCCCCCAAATTCAAAGACCCAATCCAAAAATGGGCAGCTGAGATGAATACCCATTTCTCAGATAATGAATTACAAATGGCAAATAAATACATGAGAAAATGTTCAACATCATTAGTCATTCATGAAATGCAAATTAAAATAACATTGAGATTCCACCTTACCCCTGTAAGAATGGCTAGCATTAAGAAATCAACGAATAACAAATGCTGCTGAGGCTTTGGAGAAATAGGAACCCTTTTCCCTGCTGGTGGGAATGCAGACTGGTGAAACCACTGTAGAAATCAGTTTGGAGATTCTTCAGACAACTAGGTCTAGAGGTTCCATTCAACCCAGCTATTCCCCTTCAGGGTATTTCCCCAGAAGATCTAAGAACATCATATCATAGTGATGTATGTGCACCTATGTTCATAGCAGCACAATTTGTAATTGCTAAATTGTAGAAGCAGGGGGTTGGGGATTTAGCTGAGCAGCAAAGCGCCTGCCTGGCAAGCGCAAGGTTGTGAGTTCAGTTCCCGGTACCGGAGAAAAACCAAAAAAAGTCCAAAAAAAAAAAAAAAAATCTTTTAAGAGAAGGGAAAGAAGGAGAAAGTTTGTATATATGTATATGCAGGATAGTTAACACAGGTGTTCTACTGTCCTGTATTTCCTTGCTGAAAGAAACTGTCAGTGAGGCATTGGTTGATTAGCTTTGTATGTCTATATGTGTTTTCATGAGAAACTACATTGAAGATATCAATATTTAATACAATAAGCATTGTTAATTCC
>NW_004955407.1:4570831-4574280 GCF_000276665.1 Chinchilla lanigera
CAGAATGCTGAGGATCATGTCCAAGAGAAGGCAAAGACGGAACCCTCCAAAGAAACAGACATGAGACTTTCTTCTTTGTTCCCCAGCCATCCTGGGTTGGCTCTTCTGTCTTCAGTCAATCCCCTCCGCCACACCTAGAACAGTGCTGACCCAATTTAGAAGGTTATTTCTTACTCAGGTTAACACAATTAGTTACTAACACATTGTCCTTATCCGCATTATTTTTACACACTCTTGGTTTTTACCAATGTTTTGTCCATCTAGTTTGACAGTGGCTATAATAATAATTACACACCCAAACTTATCTCTTTCAGTCTAAAGAACTCTGATGATAGTCTGCTTCCCAGCTCTACAGAAAATTAATCAAAATATCACACATTCCACACATGCTATCGCCACAATACAAAGCCTGTGAAGGTTTTGCATAGTCACTTCTGTTTTAGGCATTATTATTATTTTTTTTTGGTTTTTCTCCGGTACCAGGAACCGAACTCATGACCTTGCGCTTGCCAGGCAGGCGCTTTTGCCGCTGAGCTAAACCCCCAGCCCATGTTTTAGGCATTATTAATAATGTCTAAAGCATTCTTTTCACTTCCAAAGTGACACAATATTGGTTTCTTGAAAAATATATGCACTTGAATATTCACTTCCCTTCAGGCAATAGGCTTCATAGAACACTGGCTTATTTAAATAAGTTCAAATTCAGTTAACTGAAACATTGCACATTGCAGCCTCTATCAAGCACCGGAGATGAACTGCAATGAAGAGTTGGGTTCCATTTGTTATGATTGAGTCTGGGCACCTTTCAGGGTCCATTGCTCTCCTTTTCCTTTCTGCTTTGCGTCTGGGTGAGCTAGTAAGAAAGCCCCATGATGCCTCTTTGGAAATGGCAAGGGTTTTCCATCATACAGTCCCCAGCATGTGCAAAGGAACCGTATTCCCACTTCTTATCAACCATAGAAATCCTAAAGGCAGCTTTTGTTCTTCTCTTAGTTACTTTTCTTGTTGCTGAGAAAAATCCCCAACACCTAAAACTTAAAGAAAGGAGGGTTTATTTTAGTTCACACTCTGTAGAGGTTTCAGGCTATAGTTGGCTATTTCCAAGGCAAGGTGGCACGGCAATGGGATATTGCAGAAGAGAAATAGTCTATGCCATGGCAAGCAGGAGGGAGCAAAGAGTAAGCATCAAACCTCCCTTTCCCTTTTATCCTGTCCAGGTCACTAGCATTTGAGGAGGTGCCACTCACATTGAGGGTGGGCTGATCTATTATCCACATCCAGAAGTATGCTAAACAAAACAAATAGGTGGATTTTTAGTACTGTGAACTCTTGATCTTGGTATCACACACTGGAGATCCAGCCAGATCTGAAAATCCCCATCTATGAGCACCTGAGACTTTGGGGGACATCTAGACATAAGCCGTACAAGCCATGACAGATCTCTATTTTTCAAAGACATTTGTGGTCTTCTTGGACTCCATTATACTTTCCCAGAAATCTTCATCATGTGAACAATACACGTTTTTATATCCTCATGGAGAGTTTCTGACATCAAACTCAATATCCAAACCAAATTTTGAGTTGAGAGACAGAGGCCCAGCTCACCTCTACAAAGTAAACAAAATAAAATGCAGTTCAGTGGGTTTGGCATTAGAAGTTGGTACAAGTAGAAGCTGTGAGCATAGTGCTGTGTTTTGACTGTACTGTCATTACCAAGGAGCCTTAAAATTTGTGGAAACTAATCTTGCCACATGTAGTGTACTAACAGTACAATTCTCATTAAAGCTCTCATAACAATTTTTTCATGCAAATAGCTTATAATCTTTCTAATATGGCTATCTAAACGTTGTGAAGAGAAGAAAAATGCATTATCCCTTGTTTTGGAGTGTTTTTCAGTGCACATTATATTAAGTTTAAATTTCTAGGTTGGAAAATGCCTAAGTCAGTAAGTTTCTAATTGGATATTGTTATGGCTAATACATTGCGTCAACTTGAGTCTAGAAGCTCAACTAAGTAACTCAGCAGTTCTACATCCCGAGGTGAAAAGGACATGCCCTTACCCTCTTGGATGTTGTTCACTGTGTCAACCTGAGAAGTTTAGAAGTTCAACTAAGTGAATCATCAGGAGGCCAGGGTCCTTACTTTGTAAATATCCTCAGCTTGCAGAAGAGGAGGGCACTAGATGTTGTGGGCATGGGCCCATAGGTGATACACAGTATAATGGAGGAAAAGAGGCTTGTTCCCTGCTCTTTTGCTCTTGCTTTTGTTGTCTTCTGCTGCCTTGAACTGTTGCCCCTGTGTCATGTGCCACTCTGCCTTGGAGCCAGCTGATTATGGACTAAAAGTTCCACAAACTGTGAGTAAATAAACCTTTCCTTTCTTAATTTTGGGCATCAGGTATTTAGTCTCAGCAATGATAGAAAAATAGCCAAGACTGATTTGCTTTCAATTTTGGAAAAAATAAAACAGAGAAGAAATCTTCAATGGTATACCTTCCCAGGGTTCAATTGTCAAGCTCTATTATACTTAGGTTTCAAGACAAAATGATAGGAATTAACAGTGGCTCTTATACTACATAGTTATCTTCAATGAGTTGCTCAGATTACCAGATGTAAGAATGCTTTATAACTGGATTTCTCAAAATCATTTTTTAATAAAACAAAAGCTTTAAAACATTTTTATCCCATTTTTGTAAAAGCTTTCTATGTTTATTGAATCAAAATCATATTTTATTGATATTTATAAACAGTGGCACTAGAGAGGTGTCCAGATATCACCACTGTCGCAGAGATATTTCTGAGGGCTGGGTGCTATGATGGAGATATGGGTGTGACAATTTCAGTTTTAACAGAATCTGGGAGATATTTTTATCTGCATCATCCAAAGGCAGAGGAAGGAGCCTTTACATGGATACCTTGTTAGGGAAAAGTTGGGTTGTTTTTCAGTAAACAGTTTCAAATTTCAAAAAGGAACTCTAGAACAAGGAGAAATAAAATGGGAGAAAGAAGAGTAGCTCTGATACCTGAGATCATCAAATACAGAGAAAACATCGTGGTCTGTGTTCAGAAAAATTCCCAGAGCAAACTAAGGGGAAGGCCCTCTCTTATGTGCTGCCTATGGTTTGTGTCTGGACAGCAGTGGTGGCACATGGGATGTACACTGTTTTGACAATGTGGGTGGCAGAAGAACCAGCAACTCCTAAAACACAGTCAACCCTTTTAATTTCCTGCACCCCCTTCTGGACATAGACTCCCTTTGGTTTTGAATTAGAGAAGCTTTTACTGCAAGAGAAAGTTTGTTCTTTCCCAAATCATTATTAATTTTCTCTATCATCATTTCATGATTTCTTCAACAGGGTTGGACACTATCACTTTTTAAACCATGTACATACATGCACACATGCATATGAGCACATGGATTTGCTTATAAACACATACTTCACTCAAATA
>NW_004955407.1:4576980-4585915 GCF_000276665.1 Chinchilla lanigera
TAGTGTAAAACCTGAAAGAGTTAAACTCGGAGGTATGATAGACATTGTGAAATTATAAGAAAGCACTCAAGGGTAAAGGGCAACTGGGATGTGCGAAAAGAAAAGGGAAAGAAGGAGAAATTTTGTATGTATGTATATGAAGGATAGTTAAAATAGTTGTTTTACTGTCTTCTGTTTCTTTACTGAAAGAAACTGTTAATGAGTCCTTGATTGATCAGTATTGCATGTCTCTGTTTTCATGACAAACCACTTTGAAGATATCCATATGTAATGCAACAAGCATTGTTAATTTCCTACCACTTTGTTTGTAACTCTGTATTGTCTGTATTGTCCTTTTGCTATTTTGTAGAAGGTTGTCAGTCTGTTAATGTTTTCCTCCTTTTATTTTTGAAATTAACAGAAAAGAAAAGTAAGCAGATTTAGTGAAGAATGTTGAACAGCTATGAACAAGTTGCCACTTATCACCCAGGCCAGGAGCTTTGTGTCTGTTCCATGACACTATCTGTTACTGAATATGCAGAGCTTTCCAGTGGTCAGATAATACTATACGCCATATTATAAGTGTGAATTCCTTTGTGAGTAAAAATCACATCAGAATTATGTTTGTATTCCACATAGTGGAATACACTTATTTTTAAAGACTAGTTTAACTGTCTGACAAAATACTTAAACTTTTTCCATGTACTTAAAAAGTACAATGCAATTCTTGGCATATAATAGAAATTTCACAATTTTTTGCTGAACAGAAGTAAAAATGAAATACTCTCACAAAGTATGGTATGTTTACAAAGTAGATTAAATACTACTATAGAAGTATAGATTATTTATACTTGTCAATTCAAAGAGCAATAATTTTACTTATAGGTGGGAAAATGATGAAATGTTGAATGAATAGTAACATTTGAAACAATTCCATGCAGTGTTTCAGGGCACAGAAACAGCAATGTATGTTTAGTACCAGGCAGTGACAAAGTTTTACTGGAGGCATTATGTGGAACAAGAGTGATGTGTAGCCAATAGACAATCAGAATGGAGAAAACATTATGAAAAATTGAGAATTTTGTAACTGTGTAACTGATTTGATTTTCCATATTTGATGTGTGATGCTGCAGAGGTGAATTATTAATATTCCTTAAAATTATTTAACCTCTGTGTAAAAATCAAGGAACAAATTCATTGGAAATAATTTCTGATTATTCATAGCTATTTTTTGAAAGAGGTCTGAACTGGATGTGGTACACAAAAGGGACACTTCTGCAGTACATCCCATTTGATTCCCTGTCTAAAATCATTTAAATAATTTTAGTTCAATCCAGTACAGCTAGGACTTCTACCATCTTCTACCTTGGTCTAACATAAACCCTGCTTTGAAGGTTCATTCAAAAACACAGGCAGTCCTCTGGAGGAAAAGAACGAGGTCAGCTCCATTAAACAAGCTAACTTTGTTAGTGGGTAAACCTATAAACCCTTCTTCCATGAGCAGAGGAAGCATAGCTTACCCTTTGCAATCTTTATACTTATGCCATCAGGAAGGATCAGTTCCAAGCTTTAAACTTTTCTTGGCAAGTGTCACACACTAGCTTCTCATGTTTTGGAAGAAATATAGAAGCCTATTGAGAGGTTGTTTTAGAGGCCTCCTTTTCCCTTTACTTGGAAACCTAGGGATATTCTTTCCTCTCACTGAATGTCCTGGAGGCTCCAGAAGAATCCTTGACCTCTTTATTTGTCCAGCTTCATCCTGGAGGAGAAGCAGCTCTAATGCAGCCTGCTAGAAAGCCTTGGAAAGATGGGATGGCCTAAATCATTATAAAGTTCTGTACTTCTCCTCTGGGGGCATTTGAAGACATCCATGAATCTGGAAATTGAGCAACACATGAACTATAATCAACACTGTGAATTCTGTTTAAATAGAACCCAACAGAAGCGGTCTTCACTTAGTGCATTCCTACTAGTTCATAAATGGCAATCTCTTTACTTCTACGCCATCAAAAACTCTGATATCAACTTCACTATTAAACAAAGAAAGCCTGAAATTTAAGGGTAGTAGAATGCAGATAATATTGTATATGCCAAGTACCTGTGTTGTTGAAGTCAATCTGTCAGAGTTCCTTCTTTCTTCTCACAGCAGTATATGTCCTTATGACAATAGAAAGTCTCATCAGATTTGAAGATTAAGATTCAGTGGGTTAAAACTACAACCTAACAGGCAGGCACAAGCGAATTACTAGTTTGCTAGGCCTGAGACTTTCTTATTTTCAAATAGGCATGTGTGTCAGCACAATCTTTCACTTAAACAGAAGACAATCTGTTCAAATATAACAGCAAAGAAGATAAAAAAGTAGCATGGAGTTAAGTGAAATGGCTCCCAGAAATGACTGAATAGCCTTGAAAGAACAGAACTGAAACGACCAAAATATAAGTGGTTGAAACCCAATGAAACTCAGTGCTAGCCAGGTGCCCACACTACTCCCTTATTTAGATAGAATTAGCTCAAATACTTATCCCAAATCCTGTTCCCAGGGCAGCTAGGGACGAAAATTCTCATGGTCATTTCTAACATACGTTACTATCTATCTAAAACTCAGTTTCTTCTACACGGCTTTGTTTTCAAAGTAATATTTCTAGAAAATTTAGAAATATCAACTTTTTATATCAGCAAAGCATACTACTTAGAATTAATCTATATTCTCTTTAATGGTTTGATCAATCCTGCTTTCTTACATCTGATAATCTGAGCAACTTCATTGAACATAATAACATCTAATATAACAACCACTGCTAGTCCCTATCATTTTGTTTTGAAACCCTGTCTCATTTTTATTGTTTTTTTGTTGTTTTGTTTATGTCTATGTTGTTGTTATTTTGATATTTTTTATTCTCTTTAAAATAAAAAAAAAATGATCTGAGATATCCTGGTACAGCCTCAGGTTTTTCCAGTGATCACTATCTGTACTAGCTTGAACTTCTTGTTAGAAATTTTCCTTTTCCTGTTTTCTCTTTGTGCACTTTCAAAAAATGGCACTCATGCTGTAACCCCTAGAACCTGTATATATAATTTTATTATGGACATACAACAACAGACGTGTTTAAGGATCTTGAAATAGTGAGACTGTCCTGTCTGGGTCGGCTCCATCTGCCCCTTCTTCTGTGTATATGCCTAGAATATCTGCACTACTTCCTTGTGATAAGAATACATATGATTGCATTTGATCTGGGTGGCCTTAAAGCATTTGTACGCATCCTTATAAGACAGGGCAAAGGGAGATTTTGTAAGGAGATGCACAGAGGGGAGGGAAGTATGTAGACGCAAGGGAGAGAGGTTTGAAAATGCCGGCCTTGGGGCTGGGGATTTAGCTCAGCGGCACAGCACCTACCTGGCAAGCGCAAGGTCGTGAGTTCGGTTCCCGGTACTGGAAAAAAAAAAAAAAAAAAAAAAGAAAAAGAAAACGCCGGCCTTGAAATCTGGAATAACATGACCACAAGCACCACATGTCTGAAGCCATCAGAAAATGGAAGAGACTTGGAACAGGTTTCTTCCTGCAGCCTCTTGGGCTCTGCTAGCACCTTGGTCTTAGCACAGTGACTTTGGACTTCTGGCCTCCCAACTTCTGAAGGAATAACTTCTGTTTCCTCAAACTCCCAGGTTTGTAGTAATTTGTTATGGCAACTACAGGAAACTCACACACCTTACTCCTCTCTTCCCCCTGACATTTCTGCACTTTTCTCATCTCACACCTTTCTTTCTCTTTGTTCACCATTAAGGAGGAGCGGCCTCGTGGTTTTCCCAGCCTTATGGATGTGTGCTTCTGCCAACCTGCCTCAGACAAGAGCAGTGAAGAACATACACCAAGAGCTTTCAGAAACCGATCAGGGGAAAGTTGGGTGGATGGGATGTCCTTCTTTTCTATAATTCACTTTTAGTGAAACGAATATAATAGCATTACAACAAAATAAGTAATATAATCAGTATGATCAGATTGTTTTTCTCTCTTATTTGAAATAACGGCTCTTGACTGAGATATAATTAACTCACCATGTACTAGTCCATTAGAATTGTACAATTCAATGCCAGTCAGTACCTGTAAAGTTATAATTCCCCAAAGTATCCATTCCATTATTTCAGAAATATTAAAACATATGCTAATATTTTATTTATATTACTAGTTTCTTTTAGTTCATTGAAAACAAAGCTTTGTCCTTTGCTTGTCTGTACCCTCTTTGAAAGACAGAGTCTTTATTGTCTAGGACTTGTACTCTGAGTAACATTTTGGGCACCCTTTTAACATCATTGTACATGGAATATTTACTATTGTTATTTTCTATTTATTTTATTATGAAATTTAGTCTCATTTTTTCCATAGAGGTAAGGAGAGTGATTTTATATTTTCTTTATTAGTACTGTATTTCCTTGCATTGCATTAAAATGAAAGATACATGCAGTCTTCTTTTGTTATAAATCTCCAGTATATTTACCAACTTGGTAACCTGTAGGTTTATTTATCAACTACTTTACCACCTTGAGACATAAGGAGCTGCACTAATCTATGCTTTCAGTCCATGGATTTTCTGATTTATGGTGCTTTGTATACATAGAATTGTATGATATGTGAATTTGGTGTCTGACTTCTTAGACATATTTATTTTTAAAAAATGTTTAGCAGCATATGTTTGCGATGCATAATGAATATATTCATCTTTGAATATTGTTACTTATAAATATCACATTTAATCTATTTTACTTTTTTTTCCCCTTACCTTCCTTCAGCTGCATAGTATTTGCATTTTTAATAATTTTTCTGCGCAAGTAAACAGACCCTTGCATTGAGTTCTGGGTACAGTGATAGTAGAAGGAGTCTTAGTACAATAGTTTTATTCTTTTAATTATAGCACATGATGATTAAGAATCAGAGCAACAATTTCTTTAGAAAAATAAAACGCTTTGAAAGAGTGGGTAATACAGCCACACATAATACAAAAGCAAAAGGTGAAAAACACAGGAAACAACAAATAGTTCTCTGTAATGGAGGCACAGAACTGCTTCGGTGAACTCTCACAGACATTCCATTAGAGGACAGTACTGTCACGGGGCTTGAAATTAGTGGTATCATTCAGTAACTCACGAAATCTTTAGTGTATTTTATGAACGATGTGCTGTTTCTTAGAGTGTGAGTCCCACAGAAACTGGAAATACTTGTTAAATATTCAGATAGGTTGTGTGGATCCCCACCTTGACCTTTCTTAGACTCTCTTCCAGGAAGAATGACAATTCTACTTTTAACGAGCCAATTTGAGAAGCACCAATTGTAAGAGTGTAACTGACATGCTCCAATTTTGTTGTCCATCTCAGTTTAAGACTCCTAACTTCTGCCTTAAAGATCTCAATAGGAATGAGCTGCTGCTTCTGTCTACATGGAAAGGAAATGTGGTTTGGGGTGGGTTGTCTCTAGTTTGATCTTTTTGAATTTCTACATATGTAATAGAGATGGAAATGTTTGAGATTATTTTTAAACTGTTTTAAGAAACTTAGAAAAATATCACTCATATAAAGCTGAACTGTAGAAACTGCTGAGTATCCCAGTGGATCCAAGACTAGAAGAATCGAGAGGAAGTGCTTGTGAACTTGATTTTTTTCTTTTCTTTTCTTTTCTTTTTTTCCAACAGACTAAGGTTGAAGACCACTGCTTTTAGCCCTCATGATGATTTCTGAGACTCCTGAGGTGTAGAATAAAATAGACAGTAATCTCCAAGGTAACTAGGTCTGAAGCTTCACAGGGTGCCAAAAACCTGACTTTTTACTTCTGAGTTGATGGGTTACTTTGCAGAGCACAATTGTATAACAGAACCTGATATTTCCAACTAAAAGGTAAAATGAGTATATTGTATCTTGCGGCATAGTAGTTTTTTTTTCTACAATTCAAGTACATTCTGAAAGTAAATGATTGGTTCATTTCCTTTTCTTGACTACAGTATTTGCTTTAAAGATGATCTGTCAAAATCTAGGGAAGAAAAAGTCCTTGGGTTTCTTTACACATTCATCATATTCAAACATTAATTTTTATTTTTTAAGCTGATAATTTTATTATAAAATGTATATGTTTTAAATTTAAATAAGTCTACTAATTTTCAGTTCCTGGAACGAAATGCACAAGTAAGTAATATTTATGAACTGATAAGCTCTACTTGTGTAACAATTAAAGATGTCTTTTAATCGATTCCACGTGGAGAATGGACTTTTTGCATTACAAAAATCATAAAATGATCTTTACTAATCACTGCTTACATGAAATAAAATTATTATAAATGAGGGGAATTATGTCTCTTCCAAATTATAAAAAATTTCTTTTTTTTTTCTCTCAGCAGAAGGACATCGATTGTTTATAAAAAGTTGAGTTTCTTCACTTACAAAAACTAAAGCTCTCTATGCACTAAGGTTTTTATTACACTGGAATAAATCTTGTGAGAATAATACATTTCATGGCAACCTGCTTGTCAGAGAAGTCTTGTGTAGCTTATCATGGGATGTTCAGGAAATTAACACTCTGCTGCGCTGAAATGGTCCTTAGACAGTCCAGATTGAGGAACAGATTGCCTCTGCAATTCCTTCATCCCTTTGTCACACCTTAATAATTATGCACAATGAGGACCCAAATGCCTCCTATTGTGCAGTGCTCATACTCACAGAACCATGGAGGAGGCCAAGCCACACACAATGGATCAGGAGTATGAACTAGATCCCATCTCTGATCAGCTCCTGTGTGGCAGCCAATGAACTGAAGTTAAACAGTGGCACTCGAAAGGAGCACTTGAAAAAATGTTCCCAACTTGATGGTTGGAAAGAAGAAAAGTGTGATGTACAAGAAGGAGAGACCTGATGTGCATTTCGGTCATCCAAAAACCAATGGCTTAGAATAATCTTAAACTGAAAGATACCACAGAGAATTGTTGCACCTTAAAAACCTTAGCAAACCATCTTTGCAATAATTTGCTTAGGCAAAAATAGAACCAAAATTAAAACTAAAAGTTAGTAGTTGGATATTTCAGCAGGTTTCTCCTGTGAATCAGTGTAAATCTGTTAAGAAATAATAACACATAGTTATCTGGTTTAAAGCATCAGAATATTTTAATACAATTTACAAATACATTAGAAAACAAAGCTATACCACATTAAACAGTATCAATACTTTTTGGATCAATACTTTTCTGATAATATTTACTGAAGGAGAATTTTACATCTCAAATGCTATGCCATTTACCAGTCAATTTGATTGTACTTCTTGCTAAATTGTATTTGTAATACCAACAATACCTGACTGGAAAAGTAGGCTTCATACTGGAATTCTCACCATCAAAGCAATAGGTTCACATATAACGTGTATTGTTAAGATAATTATTCAGGGTAATTAGTATACCAGGTTTCCTTTCACAAAACTGAAATCATTTTTAGTCTGACAATGTGTTCATTTAGCACTTTTTCTTTTTTAAATGAATTCAGTGGCTCAGCAAAGTGCTGGATTGACAGACTTTTGGAGAGGAGGCTTCTGTTTATCCCTCAAATGAGGACAGCATGAGCAGCAGCAGGGGAAGCTTCTACTTTTAGGCAGGTGGAGCTCTCAGAAAAGGAAATTCACACTCCTGTCAATACCATTTAAAGTTCTCACTTATGCCAGGTTTACACGCAATAAAACATTTTGTGGTTGTTACTCACATCTCTTTCTCCCTATGCTAAACTGAAGTGCTCCAGCTAATTCTTGAATAATATAAATCTGCCCCTGTCACTGGCTCAGGGTGGGAGCCTGCGAAAACTAATAGCACCATTTCTACCTTCCAATAATGTCTTTTATCTGTGAAATTCATCCTCAGTCTGACTGAAAATGGACTAAAAAGAAAAAAAAAAACTGGAGACAAAAACAGCCCACAGGAACCTGTTTTGTTTCTTATGTATGGACAGAACAGATTTTTTTTCAATCCAACAGTAGTGCTTAGTTTTTAGCTTAAAGAAACTTTTCAGTTTAATTTCCCTATTCCGAAAGACTAACATTTAATGCTTCTAACACTGACTGTGGGTCTAGGGCAAAAATAAAGTATTGTACACATGACTGTTATGATAAATTTCTTTATTTTAAACTTATTTTAAAAAGTTCTCTGGAATACTTTTGTCATATCACCTGTCTACATACCTGTTTATACATTATGAGTTAAAATTCTGGAGTACGGTGATGTAAATGATTAGACTTTTGACAGATTTGTTATACTTCATGTGCTCAAGCCCTGAAAATGTATCGTGCAAATCTTCATTTAGAAAAAAAAATTAAAGTGTAATAAGAATGCAAGACCTGGTGAGTATATATATATATGCTGAAAATAATATTTGAAAATGTTTTTGCAAATTAAAAATCTGTCATTAAAATGATAAAATAGTTCTGAGAAATTCCCATGGGAGGCAGTAAATGAAGCATAGATGAGTATAGGTATTTTTTAAAGAGAAAATCTGTAGGTAGAACCACTTGTCATTCTTAATACAAATGTTGTAGCATGCGATTTTAGTCACTGATGAAGAAATACTGATTTGCCGAGCATTATTTTGACCTTGTTTCTACAGTTTCCTCACCAGGATTTGAAAGTGATCAGCTATGACATCTATCATAACATGTATGACAGACATAGCTTGGTTAACCTAATTAATTTTTTTGTCTACTCTTCCTTTCATTATTCATGTATTTTCCATTTAAATATAGGTAAATGAGGCCTTTTTATGTCTTTAAGCATGTCAATAATCTTGTACACCAAACTTATAATTAAAAAATAACTAAAAGAATATTACCTGAATAAACAACTTTAACGTTGAAATTTTCCCTAGAAGTTTCTATTCTAGAGTAGAACTAGTCATAATAATGCTACAAAGTATCCTTCCCAGTTAGACATATGTTTTTCATAT
>NW_004955407.1:4586015-4611810 GCF_000276665.1 Chinchilla lanigera
TATATAAAATTTTAAGTACTTTCTACCACAATGCCAGTCAATCATTCTGTTTGAGGAATTCTCCACCTTAAGGAGATATAAGCTGTCTAATATCTGAAATGCTGACAATGCCACTTTTTCAGTGTGTCATCAGTTACACTGAGTAGTGGG
The DNA here is from genome assembly GCF_000276665.1 of Chinchilla lanigera. Classification (NCBI taxonomy): domain Eukaryota; kingdom Metazoa; phylum Chordata; class Mammalia; order Rodentia; family Chinchillidae; genus Chinchilla; species Chinchilla lanigera. The sequence continues at coordinate 4,586,166 of NW_004955407.1, forward strand.
CAGAGTTTCTTATGCTTTAGGCTTCATCAAATATAGGAACCTACTGCTCACTTTGAAACTAGTGAGGTATACAAGCCAGAAACAGGATGAGTTTTTCTATGGAGACTGGTGCCAGGAGTGGCAGCTATGGCAAGTTTCCAGAATCTGTAGCTTCTGTGGTTGCAATATTAATGTTATTGTCCAGGAGAGGTGGAAATAGTGGGGATGCTGTGGCTTTTTGTCCCTGAAGATATCAGTATAGTGACATAATTTTTAACTTGTTAATTTCTGAGTTTTATATTAGAGCTGCACTTTTGTAATTAGCATCTTTTTCTTAAAGACAATATTAATATCTTTTGTATGTGAAAGATTCTCTGTCATCAAAAGGCACACCAATGGAGTAAAAAGGCAGCATACAGAGAGAAAATACTTTAAAATGAGATATTTGGTAAAGAGTTAATATCCAGAATATGTAAGGAACTCCTATAACTTAAAAGAAATAATTAAACAAGGATAACAAACCACTTGAATAAGAATTCTCCAAAGAAGATATAAAATGGCCAACAAGTACTGTCAAACGAATCTCAACTAACTAATCATTACGTAAATCAAAATAAAAAGACAATAGAGGCCAGTAGTGAAAAAAACAAACACTGTCAAAGACACAAGAGTATGAAGAAATTGGAACCAATATGCACTGTGTGTTGTAATTTAAAATGGAATAAGTATTATGAAAATATTACAGATATCCCTCAAGCATGTGAAAAGAGACTTGAGTTCATCTGACAGTCTCATTTTTGAATATCAAAAGCTAGAACTTGCAGATATATTTATATATAGATTCACTTCAGTATTATTCACAAGCCAAGTGACAGACAGAAGAAACCAAACACGCATTAACAGGTGAATGGTTAAAGAAAATGTGGATGTACAAAAAACAGAATATTATTTGACTTTTAAGATGAAAGTGATCCTGTCACATGCTACAACGTGAATGATCATCGAGATTATGTCAGGTGAAATAAGTCAATCACGAGACATTAAACCTGCATTATTCCACCCACAAGGAAGTATGTAGTCAAAATTCATTTTCCAGAATTTCTTTTCCAAAGTTATAGAATTATGGTTACCAGTAATGAGTTAGAACATTTTGAAGGGAGAAATACCCAGGCAAAACATTCAGGGTGTTTTTCCTGACTGCTTATACTAAAACCTGATGAGTAAATGATGACATTTATAATTGAACAAGAATTGCATATTAGGGGCTGGGGATTTAGCTCAGTGGCAAAAGCGCCTGCCTGGCAAGTGCAAGGTCGTGAGTTCGGTTCTTGGTACCGGAGAAAAACCGAAAAAAAAAAAAAAAAAAAAAAAAAAAGAATTGCATATTAAATTTTGTACAACTTGTACAGATTCTTTTTTCAAATTTATGAAATTTTCCTTTATTTCTAATTTTCTCAGTATCTTACCATAAAATGTGCTAGATATTTAAAAATAATTTTTGAGCCTATTTGAGTAATTATGTGGTTGTTATCTATATTTGGTGAACACAGTTACATTGCTTGGTTTTTTTTTTAAGAAAAAATTGAATCTTTGGGATAAGTCCTCCTTGTTATGGAATATAATAATTTTTGTACATTATTGTATTTATCTGTTAGCATTTCATTTTACAGCAACATACTAAGAGGTATTGCTCTGCAGCTGGTTTCTGTTTTTTCTTTTGCTATAATTTTTCTGTCTGATATTAATCTAAATGTAACAATGGTCTCACAGAATAAAATGGAAAAATTCATAAGTAATATGCAATTATAAAATTTGTAAGTAATATGCAATTATAATATCCTTTATTTTTTTCTTATCAAAGATCTTTTGTATGTATTCAAATTACTGCTTGCTGATTGCTTTCAGTCTAAAATGCTTGGTTAGTATTTCTTCTGTGAAGGTTTGCCAGCAAAACATTCTCTCATTAAAAATATATAAGTAATTGTATTTAATGGCATACATTTCATTAATATATTGTACATTATAAATGAAATATGTCATGATATTCAATACATGCATACAGTATGCTTTATTCAAAACTCTCGGTGTATTTTGCTTGCATTTATGCTGATTGGGTGACTCTCAGTTGATACATCTTTTGTGTTTTACTACTTTGGATATGCCATACAACGGTTTTGGACTTCTCATGCTTCTGGAGAGAAAAATTGTTATTAAAATTCTTGTGTATTTGGCAAGTCAGTTTTTGTACACTGTTCTAAAAATTTTTCTCTTTGTTCTTAAATTTTAACATTTTGCTCATATGTTTGGTTGAAGATGTCATTGTATTTATCCTACTAGAATTCATGAGCTTTTAGGATGTGTAGAGTAATTCGAGGCATCAAAGATGGAATGTTCTCTTATGTCATATAAACTTTTCTTCTATTTAATCAACTCTTTTCCTTTATGTTACTTTAATTATGCAGATACTTGTTCATTTCATTTGTTCATATTTCTCTGTAGTTCTATTCCTTTTTCTTTTTTCTTTCTATTCTTCTCACTGCACAATCTTTATGAGTCTATCTTCAAGTTCACTGATTTTTTTTTTCCTCTACCAGCTAAAACCTACTGTAGAGACTTCGCAAGTTTTTCAAAGAGCCAAAGTTCCTCTCTTTGGCTATGGTAGTTTCCATTCTAGAATTTCATTCATTTCTTTTCAAAATAATTTCTGTCCCTTGCTTTATATTTACTATTTTTTGAGACATTGCTATCATGATTTCCTTTAATTCTTTGGCAAATATAGCTTTATTTCTTTAAAAATGATTATTATTACAATTCTGAATTCCTTAAAGGCAATGTCTATTAACTTTATTTTTCATGTGTGTTATTCACACTTTTCTTTTTGAGATGGGGCCTTAATATGTTCCCAGACTGGTCTCAAATTCTTGGGCTCAAGTGGCTCCTCCTGCCTCAGTGCTTACTATGCTCCAAGTAGGTAGGTATGCTCTGTCACAATTGCTTGGTTGATACTTTTCTATTTCTTTGTATGCAATCATGTCTTCTTTGAAAGCTATACTTCAGATAATAAATTGTACTAGCTCTGAACCTTGAGAGCTGCCCCACCCCAACCCCCAGTGTTACTGTTTGCCTGTGTTTTTGTTTGGTGACTTGACTGATCTGTTCCCATGAGGTCAGTTCCCCTCATGGCATGCAGCTTATGATATTGTTCTTCAGATAGTGCAGCTTTGGGAATGATCAGAGTCTACCTTTAGCCTACACAAAGATGAATATGCTTTTAACTGGGCTCTTTGTCTATTTCCTGATGTGCTATTAAGCTTTGGATAATAAATCTCTAGAGGCATCATGACCAGTTATGTTCACTAATTGTTAAATGATTGGTATGTTGTTTTTGACAATGCCCCCAGGGTTTAAAGTTTTTCCCAGTCTTTTCAAAATGAAATGTGCACCATTTGTAGGAGTGAAATAAAGCACTGTAATATTTTTGGACTGCCATATCGGGTTAGGGTTTCTATTTGTGCTAGTAGGCACAGGTGGGGTAGGGCATTAAGAGCTCTTGGCCATGTTTGCCTAGCATAAATACTTTACAGCATAAAGCTGGGTTGGAGGAATAAATAATGTTTGCAGTTTTCCTTTCTCAAGTAGAAGTTCTCACCTTTGCCTGGGAGCTGGGACAAGAACGAGGTTCATCTTCTGGCAGAGCATGCCCTCAGTGGAGCTTTCATCACACTGACCTGTAGGAGGAAAGAGAGTCAGTTATTAAATGAAAAACACAGACTGCAGTTATATAAATTTTCTTGAATAAATGTTTCTCCATTCAGTGTATGCCTTTAGGATAAATTTCCATGACTTAAAAAGTTGGCTTTTTAAAAATAATTTTCTTGAGTTATGGTTGTTTTATATTTGAAAAAGGTCCAAGGAAATCATCACACCACCATTCCACAAATTTTTCTTCACTTTTGTACTTGTTTTCAATTTGACGAGTTTATGTTGGGATATTTATGTATTTTCCAGTTCTTCCACTTGGACATGTATTTTTAGAAGGCAGATCAAATATGCCTGAATTCCGTACACTTTTCTGAGCAGATTTGTGTTCAATATGTATACCATGCTCTGCATACACACAAGTTTGACTACAGTTCTTCCATCCAGTGTGTTACATCTTCCCCAGTGCCCTTGTGGATTGATTCTATTTCCATGTTTCTGTCTTGTCTTGTCTGACAAATCTCACAACCCACATAGCTACCTAACTCAAAGCAACGATTCCTGGAAGCACTCTATCTGATCAATTTTTGCTATTGTACTTCCTTATATATTCTAAAAGTTGTTTAATTTTTCAAGTACAGCAATCCAATTTTCAAAATTACTCATGTAAACCATAGCATTATATAAGAACATGAAGAGATATCCAATGTCCTTCCAGCAACATTCCCAGTAATAAACACAGCTACCATTTAGTGAGTGGTTACTATGTGTTTTCACATGGCCCACAAAGTCAGATTTGATGGCTCTAATGTTGGTCTTGAAAAGTCTTCTAGAAAAGTAGTTTAACAAGTGATGTTCTCCAGAGTCAGACTTCTACAGTGCTGCGTGACTTCCTGACTGCAGTTTGCTTCCAATTTTCAAAGCTGAACTTAAGCATTTTGCTAGGTTCTTCTCATATACTTTTTCACTTAATTTATAAGAATCTCAGATATTAGAAGCACAGTTTTAATAATGAGGAAAACGAGAAAGTCTAATGATGTGCCTAATCATGCATCTGAATTTTATATTCCTGAATGGGCATCTATTCCAAAGCCCATAATATTGTATTTCACATTTGTTTGACACTTTTAGTTTCAACAGCTACATTAGGATACTTGTAGAGAACAAATAGTAACCAAACTGGATACAGTATTAATTTAAACCATTTAAACTATTACAAGTATTCTAATCAAATGATTTAGCCCAAATGCAGAACTTTTAAAAACCTAGAGTATTTTTCAAGATATTCCATATTGAATATGTTAGAAAAGCAAAGTAATTTTACCATTTTGTCTATTTTCTCCCTTATCTACCATGTCCATGTACTCAACCAGTATCATTATTATGTACACAGAGACCATTCTACATGCTTTACAGTAAGAAGTGGTTGTGATCTGAAATGCCAAACCCAACATCATATTTCTTGGCTCTAATATCATTAGACAGTCATATTTTATGACTGTGACAGCAAGGCTATGACAGATGACACTTTGAGAGTGTTGGAGGAGAAAGCTGTATAGCACTTAATCAAATGGCTGCAATGTCTAAAAGGATTAAAGTCAAGCAGACTATGACTCATAACATTATGTTTCCTATTATTATTTTAAAGCTGACAATGAAATAGTGTCTATTTTAAATGTGCATGTAGTTCCTATTTTTTCTCAAAAACTAATTCACATGACATAACAAATATGATTATTTTTTAAAAAACTTTGTATATCTAACTTGAAGTATGTATAAATTATATACTTATACTTTAATTTTTATATATATACACATACTTTCTATGTTTTTTGAATACTTGAAATAGTGTTCTTGGTAAAAAAAAGAAGTTGTGAAAACTACTGCCTAGCTACTGAGTACTAGACTTTTACGTGGCTTTACACACCTCACATATAAGAAAGGAAAGAAAGAGAAATAAAATGAGAGGGGGGAGGAAAGGAGTGAGGAACAGAGAGGACATTACTTTTAAGATTCAGAGATATTTTAGTTGTTACAATTCTGAAAAGTTATATGGGCAGTAAAATCCTAACTCACTGTGTATTATTCAGAATAAGATTTCCCCTTTCTTGCTGTGTTAAAATAAAAAGATAGAGAAAACGATGTCCATTTGTCATGGCCCACAAAGTCAGATTTGATGGCTTTAATATGAGTATCAAAAAGTCTTCTAGAAAAGTAGTTTAACAAGTGATGTTCTCCAGAGTCAGACTTCTACCGTGCTGCCTGACTGCCCGACGGCAGTTTGCTTCCAATTTTTAAAACTGAAAATCTATAATCATAGTTCTGCTCTTGTGATTTGGATTTGTCAAACCCTGGATTTGTCAAAAGAGTACCACAGGCAAAATTAAATATGATGTCTCCATGGTCTTCCTTTTGTTGTACTTTCTTTAAATTATACTTCATAGCCTACTATAATAAACTTCTACTTTAGTTGTACTGTGATATAATTGTTAACTAATTTAACAATGCAACAGTTTCATCTATTAGAGAACAAATAACTGAAAATCATTTATTTATTAATCCTGAAAACATGTGCCAAATTTTGCATAATGACTCGTACAATAATTGACATACCATGAGCTCAAAAGGGGTGTCATAATTTTGCAGCTTAAATTAAAAATAAAATGCTGCCAGCTCAGTGTGTTCATAAAGTATGTCTTATTTTTAAAAACTTTTTCTCATGTGAGCAAGCAATCACTAAAAGTAAAAATTTTGCTGCTTTTGGACCTGCACATTTCAACTGCTTTGTAAATTCTCTTTTTCAGATATCTCTGATACTTTGTGTAATATGGCAAAAAAAGCAAGAATCCATTCAATTGGTCCAAAATGATAGTTCAAACTCAAATGTTTAAACCTATCAAATAAATGTAAATGAAGGCTATACCAAGCCTCTATCCAGATCTATATCACATTTAGTTTTCAAAACAAAAAGAATACCTGGATTAGTATATGGAAATTTATGATTGGCTCAAAAATTTGTAAATTAAAAATTGTTAAACTGTGTTCAGAAATTAGGCACACAATTACCATGGAAACACAACACACACAGGCACATACACACAACACCACCTGGATTTGATCAAAACCTGTCCAGAAATCTAAGGTAATTTAGGTAAATGATCAGTCTCAAACAGATTAAGGTGTTACCATCTATGCACTTGGACAATTAATTTTCAACAATGAACATCTAAATTTTGACACTTAGATATTGTTATTCTGCTGTTAGCTGTGCTTTGATTTGCTGTACCTGAAACACTGTTATTCACCTCAAATAATGACTCATTGTGCTTGGATGAAAAGTCAGGAAAGAGTTACTTTTTTCTCAGGTAAGTACACTTGTAGTTTTTAAACAGTATACAATATCAACATGTTCATATTTAGTGTAATAAAATATGACCTTTTCCAAAGCACATTTATAGTTTTGAGTGCACATCAATCCTTGGCTCTGAGGTTTACGAAGAGTGTTTAATTTATCTTGGCTGTGATCCTAGCTGTCACAGACTATCAAAAGCTTTATTGCAGTGTTACTGAAACATGAAAATTTCTCAACTACTAAGAGTATCTTTAGGTAATAGATGGAATATATTCATCCCTACGCCTTCAAAATAACATGCTCTAAACATGTACATCTAGATGCAACAGACATGTAAAGCTCTTTTCCTTTCCAAGCCAATAGCTACAAACACATTATCAAAATTTATATTGTTATGCAAAAAGTATTTTGAGTGTCAAAGCATAATTTTAAAATGTGTATAATCTTAAAATATCTGTAGAATTATAAGATTTGGGGAGAATAGGTCATAGAAAACTAAGGTTATGATAATAGCCTTAGTAGATTCACTATGATCTCATTAGTTTAAGAGCAATGTTAAACTTGAAAAGTTCAAGTAAATAATAAAAAAAAAAATTAGAATGTTACACTTTGTTAAGTAACAGGCCTCTTACATAAATAAGTGAAATAGCATTTGACAATTGAATTTTGTATAACAAACATACAATTTGATATTTCTCAGATTTAAGTATCTTTTAATAATTGTATTATGTAACACTCATAAGGAGTTTTCAACTTTTATTTTTTATCAGTACATGTTTGCAGTGCATAATCATTACATTCCTCATGGGGAGCTGGCTCAGGTGCAGAGCACATCTTAATTCTTTATTCATTGCTTCTGCTTCCGTCATCCTTCCTCCACTGCTGGGCCTCCTTCCTACTGCCAAAGAAACGAATGAGTGAGAAGACCTTCAGATCACCATGAAGCTTAGCATGATCTTGTTGCTGTGGGTTTTTGTGCATATGTTTTGAGACAACTGTTTTATTTTTATCTAAAATCATCATTCCAAAGGTTGAAAGACTTATGTCCTTTTTTTCATTTTAAGTTCAATAGATCATTTGGAACTGTTAGCATACATATGTTTTATGAACAACTAAACAAAAATGAACTGAGATGCTACAGAATGTATGAGATATAATTGACTTTGTATTAGAACAAAGAGAATTTTAGAGACATAAGGTAAAATGTTAAGTGTTGAAAACAGATGTCCTCTGATTCATCGTTGTATTTCAATTTCTGACTGGTGTATGTACAAGTTACAGATCTACACATGATTGGAATCCAAAGACTCACAGTAACACAGAACTGAAAAAGCTCTGAGCATAATTTAGTGTTATTAGAGAAAATATATTCACCAGAAATACACATAAAATAGGAAAGTTGAATATTTTGCTAATATAATATTTTCGTCTCAATTGTCAAACCATCCTTACAATTTAACAGCAACCCACAAATGCATGAATCATTCCTTATGCTTAGTAAGCAACTGCTGGATGGGAGAGAAATTTTCTTTCTATCTCTTTTTTTGTGTCCTGGGAATCAAGCTCAGGATCTCATGCTTGCCAGGTGGGTGCTGTGCCACTGAGCTAAATCCCTAACCCCAGAGAGAAATTTTCCTAAAAATCTTCTTTTTATTTAATGTGTAGTCTTTTTTGGTGAATATATCTTTTGATTAAGGTTTATCCAGATTTCACAGAACCTAACTACATCCAGAAATTGAGAGTTAATTTGAAGCAATAAAGGAGAAAATCGCACTTTAACGTGAAAAGGGAGCAGCCATACTTACAAAGTAATTGTTTTATTTATATGAACATGAAGATTTAGGCAAGTGAGTATGATTTTATAGTCATTATTTTAGAAAGAAACCCTTGCTACTCTGCTAACTTTCACATCTGAACTGATTACTCTGCCTCTAATTTTCCTCCCCACTAAATAATTTTCTTCACTGTGCCTAGAAAAATCTCTTGAAAGACAATTCAAAATATCACCTCTGAAATACTTTGACAGTTCACTGTTACCTAGAAGATAAATTTTAGGCTTGTGTTCCCTCCTGTGTTAAATGTGCCTTAAGGTCTGACTTTTGCTTTCTCTGTTACGTTCTACACTTAAGTTTTAGTATATTGGAATGCTCATTCCTTGACTTCGGCCTGCACATGTGCTACCTGGTACCTTCCAATCTTCCTCCTTTGTACCTGTTTTTGTCTTTCATTACTGCAGAGCAGCAATCAAAATTTCTTCCAGGAAATTCACTGAATTTATCAGTCTATGTCACTTGTACCTTTTTTGGTCTCCACAAGCCCCTGTGTTACACAACTACTTCTTTAGATAGAATCTAACATCTTCCTAGACATCAAAATTCACATGACATAATATATGAGAGGCAACAAGCACCCAATAAATAATTGTGGAGGAAGGTGCTGACAGTCATCTCCCATGAAATTGTTCATGCGAGAGGCCATGCACACATTTTGATTGTTTCCATTGAAGTCTAAAGAACAACCAAGCTTCAAGAGAATGAATGTCCAGACCCAGATGTTGGCCAGAACAACCATGCCATAGCCTTTTTCCTGCTACTCACTCCTTTCTATAGCTTCTGACCACTTTCTGCCCAGTTATCTAGATAGTGCACTAATCCCTTTCCTTGAGCAGCCTGTATGGTATCCATTGGATACAAAACCTCATCTCCTTCCTCAGTTAGTCAAAAGTTTCTCAAACTTATATGAGCTACAAAGCCAGTAAGTGCTATTTGGCCAGCATTTTAATCCAAGGCAAGTATTACTTTTTAATCTGACTTCTCCCTTACAGCCTAATTGTGTCACTTCTAACTTGATTGTGGTATAGTTAATTGTATCTTCTATTCTGCTTTTTAGTGACTTGGATTATTATAACTTTTTTAAAATTAGAAGAGATGATATGACTATATGTCTTAAGACCTACCTGCTGTGACCTCTCACTGCTACAATTAAAGGAAGCAAATGCCTCCACATCTCAAGAAAAAATGCAATACCCTTCAATAAGAATGTTAATAGCCTAAAGGTCTCATAACTATGAGATCTCCTCCTTCCTGCTTGGCCTGATGAAGCAATATACTAATCTTCAGGATTTCATTACTACTTCAACACATAGACAAATTTCTTGGAGAAAATGTCTATGGTGAAACACTGAGAAAAGTACAATGCAAGGATATCAATGCTCAAGGAAAAAAAGAAATATTGTATGGTCTATGGAAAAACCTAAAGCTGTTGCAAAGAGAAATGGATGCAATGTGATCACAGGCAATTTTCAAAACATTTTCCAGACAAGCTGTGCTCAAAGGATTTCTGTGATTTTTCGAATATTCTCCTAGGAACTGTTGTCTTTACATTTAAATTTTGTAAAACACTGTCATGCTTCTAGAAGTAAGTCAAATGAACACATTCCATTTCTCGCAACCAGTAAGAATTTATGATCTTCTATCAAAGGAAAAATGAATACTTGGTGAAAATGTAGTCAGAAATATTTATTAGAGCATATATTTGGAGCTCTCAAAACACATTTTCACATTTGATTTTGGTCAAGTTTTTATGTTCTAATTATTATAATAAAAACTTTACAGCAAAAATATCAAACAAAATGACTTTGGCCAGTTACAAATGGGATTATTTCATATTCAGTCTTCTTTACATAAATCTGTATTATGTGAAGAATTGTAGTCAGTGAAACACTGTTATCACAACTTTGCGATGTTTCTTTTCTTATGTTATTCTTTCTTTTTGTGTGACTTCATAAATACTTCCACTAAATCTTATGAGTGTGATTTTAATCAATAATCTTATACGTATGACTATTGGTATGGCTTGTATCTAGTTGTCCTTGCAAAGCCTCATGCATTCATAGGTGGGGGGCTCTTTGGAGGTGGCCGGATCATGGGTGTGTGGTAATTGCATGGGTATGATAACTAAATTTGTCCACTGATGGGTTTAGCATGGTGCATAACTCAGTGTGTGGATCATGAGAAACTGCCCTGTGTGTGGGTGGCCCCAATCAGTAGGCTTGCAGTCTGGATGGACTATAAAGGGAGGGACGTAAGGCACGCTCACTGCTTCCTGCTTTCTGCCTGCCCTGCCCTGGAATGCTACTTCTCTGTGATGTTCCTCTGGCAGGCTACTTTGCCTTGGATTCATCTGGCTATGGACTTAAACTTCTGCAAACTATGGGGTGAAATAAACCTGTCTCCTTTAACTTGTGTGTGTCGGGTATTTTGTCCCAGCAATGAAAAGAGTAGCATGGACTATCAACTTGAAATTGAATTTTGCATTAAAAGATAAACTTTAAATTATTTCTAATGAGAAGTGTTACATTTTAAAGAACTGAAATGTACTAAAATATATTATTTCATATATTTTATTGCTATGCTATACATTATACAAAATATAATGAATTTATTGGTTTTCTGGATTTACTGTTTTTAAAAAATATATTTTATGCTTTAAGATAATTTTTCAAGGCTTTGAGCAATACTAATCTCTACATTTTTGAATCTTGCTAACAGTATTTTTAAATCTCAATTCGGGGTTCATAAGAGTAAAATAAAATTACTTTAAAAATAAAAGAAATAAAATACCATTTGAGAAAACCTTTTTCAGTTTGGAAGAAGAATTTACTTTGGATTCTTCTTGCAACACCAAAAAAACAAAACTAAATAAAAAATACAAGGAGAACCTTTCATTCTTATGATTTAGGGAAGCCTCACTCGAACGAGCGCTCTTTGGTTATACTGTTCATTCCTTCAGTGCTGGATCCCAGAGTTGGTTTAATTGTGTCGATGACTAACTTCCATTGTGCAAAGAACTTAATTACATACTGTGGTTCAGTTTCTATTTTGCCAGGCAGTCGTTCAGCCATAAAAGAATGCTGTAGAAGTAAGTGGTAAAATGCAAAAGAAATTGAAAGCACATGATTCTAGTCAGGAGGCAAATAAGTACTTTTCAAAGAAATGCCAGAGTGCTGTAACTGGGAGCTGGATTGCATTCCTAAAACAAAAAAATTGGCATCCCCAAAGAAGTATTTTGTAATTTCACTTAGTAATCAACATTATAAAATTATTCAAACTACTTTCCCACTTCAAATATGTCAATTAAATGAAATCTGTCAAGCAAAATAATAATATTTTTGATCATAACAATTTTAATAGGGTAAGATTAATCTTTGGATGTATATTCACTTCTTTTGTATAATAATTCTTATAATTTCTTAAATTTATGATAGTGGCTCCTTGGGAAGTGAGATGACAGATTTGCCACAACACTGGGTTATTAAAGGAGCAAAGGTGAAAGAAAGTCTCTGAAATTTTATACTGCTTTACAAATGTTTTGAGTCTGGCTTTTGGTATTAAGACACAACCTTACAATTGTTAGTTTTTCTGTCTGTGACAGTATTAGCTTCAAATCATATAAGTGAAAATTCTTAAGCGAAAGAATTCATTGAACTAGATACTTTTTTAAGAAAACCTCCTGACAGTAGGTAATATAAGGTACCTTCCAAGTGATAGTTATTTTGTGTTATTCATTGTTTATTTTTTTTTTAATTCTAGTGAAAAGGGTAAAATTAAGCAAAATTTCTCCCCAGGTGCCACATTATAACAGCTGATATTTACCATTTAAATTTGTGTTAATTCCAAATCTGGAGGAATTAAAAAAATGTTTCTTGTTCATTTTGGTACAAAGATTTATCTCTTCAGAACAAAAAGGCAAACTAAATACTTGAGTACTAGAAACTGTCACAGCATCTAGAAGGAAAGGACATAATGTGAGGTGCAGATCTGATGTGACACAAGCTGTAGTCATAAAGCATAAGCAGAGGATCACAGAGGGCTGGAATGTTGACGTGGCACTCACACGCGCCTCAGAGTTCAGTCCCAACTCGGCTCCATACTGGCTCTGTGACTCGGGGTAACTTAACAATGTCAAGTTCTATTTTCTAATATGTGAACTGGTATTAACTGTGACATATTTTACGGAACTGATCATTAGATGAGACTATTTGTATACAATGCTTCCTACATAGGGAATGTGCCTTACGTATGGGCTTGGCTGATGGAACAGAGTGGTAAGGAGTGTGGTAAACTCCAGCAGCTGTGTGCGACTATGTCATCCATGAAATAGAAATAAAGACCCTCAGCAAGGAAGGCCCACTGAGGCAGTAAACTTCCCAGCTAGAGGGTTTCAGAATCAAAGGCCTTTCTAATGCTAACTCATTTTTGTTATTAAAAAATCCTTATATATGAACTATATAAGATTTTTGTGTTTAGCCTTTCTATAAATCTAAAGAATCAATTTTACTATTTATATTCTCTGTAAATTTATAAAAAAAAAATTTTAATTGAGCAGGTAAGATATATTCTGTTGCTTTTGCAGATTATCCCATGCAGTAACTGGCACATAAAGATGACACTTGAAAACTAGTGAACTAAAGACGTGGGAAGTGATTAATATATGTGCAGTGGAGACTCTGAGAGGTAGACTCCTGCGTTCTAGTAATTGGCAGGACTGAGGTTTGCAAATTTTAGAAGTAATTAAAACATGAAACTGACACAAGGAAGTATTTTACCAATAATCGAAATGAAAAAAGTGAGAAATTATGATTATTTTGTTTGGAGTTGGAAAAGAGGATGACCTTAGATGTTTGCAAAATCCTACAAAAGAAGAGCATATTTACAATTGCTAGATAATTAATAACTAATAATTTCCCTAAAAATTAAGTAGATCTACAATCAAGAAAGTTCTTTACAGATGATAAAGAATTTACCCTTAATGGCTTTTAAATCATGTGCAAGAGTTTCAGAATAAGATAAATAATTTCAACACATCTTTGAATTTACGTTTGGAATCTTAACTTTTTTCTGAAAGTAGCCTATTTTTCCAGTATGATTAAATTATACTCTTATCTAGAGATAAAGTGGTAAAACTCATATTTAGCAGATGAAAAAACAAAATGTGATCTCATAATAACCCAAGGAGATTAAAAAGAGCATACCAATTTATTTAAATATTCACCTTAGAAACAGAGTAAGGTACCATAGAAAACTCCTGAAAATATATCAGTATTATCCTTTAAGTAATTTTACTGAAGAATGTGAAACTTAATCCTGAAATGAAAAGGAATAAATTGAGCTTGTTTTCTTTAATAGAGACCCAAATAGAAAAGAAAGACACAGATCAGAGGCAGATTCTCTGGGGAAAATGTGCCAAAGTCATCACATAATCTTCTAATCAATATAAGTAGGTCATGAAAACCCTCAAGATACCTGCCCTCCAGAAAGTCTGTCCTAGAAGGATTTTTAAAAAGAAATTATCATGATTTAGAGCTGGGAGCACACTAGGAGTGAGTAATCAAAAGAAAATTGAGAGCAAAAAGTAAATGATATGGACCTGATATCCGTCGATGAAGCACATCTAAGATAAACGAGCTTGGCTTCTTTTAACCCAGTATGAATAATTCCAGTTGAGATCTTACCTTGCCTATCAAAAATGTATGGAATTCATAATAAATGAATGTGAAACAAACTGGATGATAAAAGTTTTCATATATTTTTCTACTTTTCTTTAAAAAATCCCCCTTTTCACCCTATTTAATCAATCTTTCATTGCTAAAGAAAAAAGAGAATAAATAAGTCATCAGAGAAGTGCTTTTAGTGCTCATAGCATAGGAAAAATTTGGTTTTCCTTTCTCCTGAAGAAGGCATTATTTAAAAATCTGTAAGATGTATTTTAAATATACACCCATGCAGCCAGACAACCACTGCCACCACAAAGGAGGAAAATGGTCCAAAAGTGACTTGAACAGAAATCTTTGTACATTCTGTAGAAAGCTGGGCCTTTCAACATATTTGTGGCTTCACTGCAGGAAGCAGACTCTTATTTGTTGATGAAGCTATTATGTAGTTATGAAGCATTACACTTTTCACTGAGGCTACACAAATTTTTTTAACTTTTGGTTACAATATAGTAAATTCTTTATCAAAATGGGGAAACCAGAGAATGAGATCAATCTCCCATTCAGCTCTGTAGGAAAAATCTCCCATTCAGCTCTGTCTCCAAGATCACAGGACACAATATGTTTCCATTTATAATTTCCTCATGCTTAAAACTCAGCTGTGAAAAGTCAAGTACCTTTGAGTTGATGGAATTTGGCAAAGAAACCAGTGAATTGTCTAGTTGAAAAAAATAATTTAAATATCGTGGTTGCTTCTGAACAATAGTTTTGCCAAGATTCTGAATTTTCGTAGAATCACAGTTCTTCCCAACTAAAATATGTAATGTGATTAAGATGGTGAGGTGGTGAAGCGAAGTTTCTCAGCTCATGATGACAGAAGAGTAAAGCAGGGGAACGTGACCAGCCAGAAAGGAGCTGGGGACCAAGTATAGCACCCAAGGTCATGTCTCCATGACCCAACCAGACACACCCAGAAGTGCCTACGTCACTGATCCCCAAGGCAGCTCCCAAGCTTATCAAGTTGACAATTAAGTTTAACCATCAAATAATTATTCAATGTTGCCAAATTCAGCATGGCAGTGCAGATTCATGTAGAAACTGCCTCTTCCCTAAAGATGTTACTGACATAGGCAAAGTCAGTGTTTCTCACATCCTACAGTCTCTTTTAGTGAACTACTGAAGATTAGTAACTGGCTTTAAAGATCTATGATAATAAAAATTAATATTATTCATATAGTGTTACATAAATAATATTTCATCCTATTCTAATGGACCATCCTATAGACGCCTAATTATATTTGTACATACTTTTGTGTATTACTCTTATTTACTACTTTTATGTCTACATTTCCACTTGGATTTTATCTCTTGAGTGCAGGAAGGGCATGATTTATTTTGAATCTAAATTATTTTGCCACATTGTAGGTGTTAAGTTACTAGAAGAAATACAACACCAGTTCAAAGTACACCTTTGCATTCTCCTTTCATATCAACAAATCTTGTGGAAAAATTTCAGAGCTACTTCAGTACAGCCATGTCTACTACTTCTAAAACTAAGCCATTTCTAAAGTAGAGTCTCTCCAGACAGGGAATCTGCATCCTATTCATTGAAATGAACATAATTTGTCCAGTTTTAGATCATGGGTTATCAACACTGCACAGTGATTTAGCTTAAGAAAAATGCAAATTCACATGTCCCATTAGTGCTACTAAATAAGGGGTCTTCTGATAGTAGGGATTGATCTAAGGCCGAGAAAGTGGCTAATGTATGGCTAATCCAAGTCTGGAGTGAAGACATAAGCCTCTTTTGGATCTGAATGCATTTGCCAGATGTATTTATTACAATATATAAATAAAGAGGTAAAGCACAGAACACTATAATTTTTATTCAGACAGCTGTGGATAAGAAAAGTCGGCTTATAGGAGACACTCATAGAGTTTAAGCTATGATCAAAAATTGCTTACAAAGTTAACCAAACTTCCGTAAGTCCACGAGGGATAACTGGGCTGTTCTGAGCGCAATAATTGATCACAGAAAATTATTTTGAAAATCCTAAGTCCCTGAAGAATCTAGAATATGATAAAAAAAATTTGTAGTAAAAAAAAACACTAAAAGTGGCGGGCACATACTTAAGGAGTCAGGAGAAGACTTAACTAATTGCAACTGAGTTCTAAATTATGCACTTTACAGTTGGTTATAGGCATGAATTGAGTTAAGTGAGTGAGTGATATTGACATGTGATCTTGTGATTAAACTTGCATTTTTAATTTGAAAGAAAAATCTCCTTGGGATTATTTTTAAAATATCCACACATGAGAAACAACATGAAGGATTCATAAAAAACAAGATTTCTTTTTTTTGGTAGCCCTTGAAGGATATTAACATCCTGGACAAATTGAGAAGAAATATGGAAAAAATAATTTATTCTCCCCTCATTTAATGAAAGCTTATCAGAGTGATTCTGAATTATAGGCTCACATGTATTTTTGTCTCGAGTTTACTATCCTTTTCAGTAAAGAATTTCAGCCCAGCTTCTGAAAACTGAGCAGCTGGTTTCAGTTGATTGATGGGTATGTTTTATGAAAACAACGAACTGCAAATGAACTAGCTTATTGCAGTTGGTTCTGCTTCATTCACTGTCATATGCAAAGGTCCCATCTGTAACATTGTCAGTCATCAGTGCTGCAAGCCCTACTTCAACTCTTAAAAATATTTCATGTTTCTGAAAGACATTCCTTTCACTTGAATTACTCTTTTCTCCTGAATAAGTTTTAATGAGATCTTATGTAAAAAATTTTTAAAAGTCCAGCTCCCTGGTACTCAGGAAGTCTGAAATATTTACAGCTGCCAAAGATGACCTCCTGTCATGATAATGTTTTCTGTCTTGCAGTTTATCCAACAAATCATTCTTGAGTCCCTGTTCTCACTGTGTGAGACAAGAGGTACGTGGAGAAAAGTTCCCACCCTCAAAGGACTTTGGTCTAATTGGAAAACAGATTATAAAGAATTAAGCTGATTTATATGGTTTCATGGAAAATAGTTTTAAGTAGTCAGAAATATCCAACAAATTATGAAAATGATGACTTTGTAGTAACTTGGTAGAAGAGAATTCTTTTTCAAATGTTAATCAGGGAAGTGTTCACTGAGAAGATATTTAGCAGAGATGAATAAAGGGAGATAGTGACTGTGTTTATACAAAGAAATGACTGTTGAGGTAAAAGTAGAAGCAAGTCAAGTGGTCTTAAAGACATCAAAACTAAAATTGTTTAAGGAATAAAATTGTTTAAGACTATCAGTGTTTGAAAAGAGATGAACACATAGATGGGTAAAAGAGAAATGATTTGCCTTTTAAGCAAATTAGTAAAGGGATGAATTTTAAATAGAAAATATTTTTAAGAGTACGTCTTTCCAACTAGTTAATTGTTAAAATCTGTAAAATGATTTTAAGGTAACTGCAAATGAGATATCACAGGATTATTAACTCTGAGAATGCATGCAAGAACTGTATATAATAATGTGTCAGAATTCCTTCTGAAAGCTGATAGGATCTCAAAACATTATATGAATTTTGATGTTTTTCATTTGTCATAAAATTTCTTCTACCTTCTTACCCAGTATAAATATTTACCATAGAAGAGGAACCTGATCTTATTACATAATCTTGAGTTTTCTGAACAATCATAATCTCAATATTAAGTTATACATGCATAAACTTCTATATTTACATTAATTTATTAATGACTATTGAGATATAGGCGACAAAATATGAAGACAGATATTATATAGGCAGTGTGAGTATATGTGAATTATCACAAATATAAACTATTTTTTTTCTTTGATACAAGGTCTCACTATGTAGTGCTGGATGATCTTGAACTCGCTATTTAGCCCAGGCTGACCTCAAAGTCATAGCAATCCTCCTGCCTCAGCCCCCTGAGTGCTGGGATTACAGGTATGCACTGCCACACCCAGTGATTACAAATATGAAAATTACATTAATGTGAAAAGTGTATCACATATAAGAGCACAGTGACTAAAAGGAACACGTTTTTTCTAACTGTGTTTATAGTGGTAAAATGCTCATAGAAAAATTTCTGCTTTAACCGTTTCATGTGTACAAATGGTATTAAGTATGTTCAAGTCATCACACCAGTTCATCTCTGGAACTCCCTTCCCAATCTGAAACTCTGTATTCACTAGCTCCCCACCCTCCCCTCTGCCATCCCTTGGCAATTACCAGTCGACCTTCTTTCTAGGACTCACACTACTTCCAATACCTTTTATAAGTGGGAAATGTCGTTTGTTTTCCTACTTCACGACACATACTGTGCTCGAGGTTCACACACACTGAAGCATGTTAGAATTTGCTGTTTTTCAATGGCTCATTAACATTCCATTATACATGTACTGCATTTTTCATTCAATATTATTTTAATTGTTCAACTTTTTGAGGTACAGTAGTTGATTCATTTACATGAATTACTCTCATCTCATTGAACATTTATCTTTTCTTTGAGTTAGGAAACTTAAATCTGCTTTTCTAGTTCTGTGTAAAATATATTATACAGGGTTGTAAACTACAGAGACCCTACTATGCCATAAAGTACTAGCGTTTATTCTTCCATCTAACGGTAGTTTGGAATCGTTATCCAGCTCCCTGCTCTTCCTCTCTCTCCCCTTCCGAACTTGTAATGTTTACTCTCTACTTTTGTAAAATCAATTTTTTCTTCAATACGTAAGTGGGAGCACGAGATGCTTATCTTTCTGTGCCAGGCTTGTATCATGTAATATTAATGTCCTTCAGTCCAATCCACAAATGACACGATTTCATTTTTTATGGCTAAGTAGCATTATGTATATGTACCAAATGCCACACATGCACTCCTCTGTGAGTAAGCATGGCTTGGCTTACTCTTGGCTAATGTGAATCGTGCTTCAGAAGACATGGGAGTGGAGGTGTGTCTCTGATGTACTAATTGCATTTCCTTGGGATACATGTGCAGGATCAGAGTAGCTAGATCACTGGAAGTTCTTTTTAATTTTTCCAAGAAATGTTCATTTTTTTTATATGGATATGCAGTTTTTCCACCACTGAAAATATATACGTTTCTCCATTGAATGTTGTTGGCCCCTAGGCAAAAATTTATATATGCATGTATATGAAGGTTTATTTGGGGATCTCTATTATATTCCAAAAGTGTAGCTACATTTCTTTCCTTTTTTTTTTTTTTTTCTTTTTGAGGCAGGGTCTCACTATGCAGTTCAGGCTGGCCTTGAGCTCACTTTGTAGCCCAGGCTGGCCTCGAACTCGCAAAGATCCTCCTGCCTCAGCCGTATGAGTGCTAGGATTACAGGCGTGCACCACCATGCCTGGTTTATCTTTATGTTATTAACACAGTGCAGAAATTGCTGTACCTTTATAATTGGTTTGGAAAGCAGGAGTTGGGAGTGCTCTGGCTTTGACCTCTTTTTCAAGATTGTTTTGCCTATTCAGGATCCGCTAAAATTCTCCATACAGTTTTAAAAGGATTTCTCTGTTTCTGCAAGACAGAAACATTTTAAGATTTTGAAAGTTATTTCATTAAATCTGTAGGGCACATTGGTTAGCAATGGTATTTTGACAATATCAAATCTTTCAATCCCTGCAGATGGCATATCTGGACATTTATTTGTCCTCTTCAATTTATTTTAGCTTTGTTTTGCAATTTTCATACTATAAGAATTTAAAACCAATTCCTACATATTTTCATGATAGTATTATAACTGGAATTATTTTCTTAATTTTGTTTTGGTGTTGTTCATTATTAGTGTATAAAGTGTAAATGATTTTAGTCTGATTAATTTGTAGCCTGCTATTTTGATGAATTTATGAGATTTACTTTTTGTGGGTATATGAGAGGTTGAATTTAAGTCCTTACCATTGAGCTAAATCCATAGCCTTTGTACGCATGTTTATAAGTATGTATTATGTAAGTATTTATTATGTATGTGTTATGTATGTATATGTGCATGCATGCATGTATGTATGTTTCAAGACAGGGTGTTGCTAGTTCGTAATGTGGCCAATATGGCCTCGAAATTGTGGTCTTTCTGTCCCATTTTCCTATAGTTTTAGGATTACAGGCATACACCGTCAAAGTCAGTTTGAGATTACCAGTGTGTGTGTGTGTGTGTGTGTATGTGTGTGTGTGTGTGTGTGTGTGTCTTTAGGGTCTTCTAAGAAAAACACCATATAACATGTAAACAAAGAAAATATTACTTTCCTTTTGCAATATAGATGAGTGCTAGTTTTTACCTGAGCTGCTGTTGCTAGAATGTCAACTACTATGTTGAATAGAAATAGTAAAAGTTGCCATCCTTGCTTTATCCTGAACCTCAAAAAACCTATTTCAGTCTTTTGTCATTGAGTTTATATGCTTGCTGTACATTTTGTACATACAAATTTAATTATATTGACATAGTTTTCTTTGTAGGTTGCTTAGTGTCTATATACAAAATGGGGTTGAATTTTTTCAAATGTTATTTTATATCCACTGAGGCAATCATGTTTTAAAAGTATGTTTTCATCTTTGATTTGCTAGTGTGGCATATTACACTGATTTTTTCATACATCAAAGCAGGTGTATAATTCCATCTACCACTCAGTTCTGTTTATTATCATTTTCCTGCACACTCTGACATCAATGTGCATAGAGTTACTGGTCTGTTGTTTTCTCTTCATGTTCAGTCTTTTCAAGCTCTGCCACCAGCATAATGTCAGCTCCATACAGTGAGTTATGAGGTCTTTCCTATGTATAACTTTGTGGGAAAATGTACAAAAGGTTAATTTTAGTTCTTTCAATGTAGGGTAGAATTTACTGGTGAAGCCATCAAGCCCATGGCTTTTCTT
This sequence comes from Chinchilla lanigera, assembly GCF_000276665.1. NCBI lineage: Eukaryota > Metazoa > Chordata > Mammalia > Rodentia > Chinchillidae > Chinchilla > Chinchilla lanigera. Next base: position 4,607,578 of record NW_004955407.1, read on the forward strand.
TGCTAAGAGTTTAAAAAAATTATTTATTTATTTTTTATTGATTCAATCTTATTATAGATCTCTTCTACTTTTACATTTCTTTATGAATTACTATTAAAAAGATTAGTTTTTTTTTTTCTAGGATTTTGTCCATTTTGGCCAAGTTTTCTACCTAGCTGGCATACAATTTTTCTCTTATAATCCTTTGTACTTCTGCAGAATCAGCAATAATTTTTATATCCCAATCTCTGATTGTGTTAACTGGAGTCCTCTCTTTCAATCTTAGACAATCTAGGTAAAAGTTTGTCAAATGTGTTGGCCTTTGTGAGCATAATTTTTGGTGTTTTTTTTTTTTCTGTTTTCTGTTTTATTTATCTCAGTTCTGGAGTTAATATTGCCTTTCTTCTGCCAGTTTGGGTTCACATTGGTCCTAACTCCTTACATTTTATGATACATTTTTAATTTGAGATTTTTTTTGGAAAAATATTTATAGGTATAAATGTACAACTGAACACTATTTTCATTACATTCTATGTTAGCATGTAATGGTTTTGTTTTCATTTGTCTGTAAGTATTTTCTAATTTTACCTGTGATATTTTTTTGATACTTTCAACAATGTGTTGGTGATTTAATAATGTGTGCTTAATGTTAACAATTTGTGAATTTTCCAGTTTTATCCTTGTTATTGTTTTCTAATTATATCCAATTAAGTTTAGGGAAGATATTGTGCATATCTGTCTTTTAAAATCTGTGCAGAATTAACCTGTGACCTAACAAATGATCTTTCTTGGAGACTGCCTCATGTACACTTACAAGCAATGTGTTCCTTCTGGTTGGATGCAAGGTTTGCTAAGTGCTTATTAGAGCTTTTACTTTGTCATGTTGCTTAACTCCTGTATCTCTGTATTTAACTTCTGTTTAATTAGTCATTACTGTTTATTATTTAGAATGAAACATTGAACACTCACATTATCACTGTATAAATGTGTATTTATCCCTTTAATATTCCCACATATAATTTCCTAATCTGTTACCGGCATATAAATATTTATAATTGTTATGTCTACCTGCTTTAATGAATTTCTATTAACATATAATGTCTTTTGTCTCTTTTATTTGAAGTCTTTTAATCTGACACTAGCATTGCCTCCACTCTTATTATTATTATTTGCATGGAATAGCTTCTTGAATCCATTTCCTTTATTTGTGACTTTGGAGCTAAAGTGTCTTTCATATAGTATACATTTAAGGGATTTTTTTTCTGGTTCATTTTGCCTTTCTCTGATTTTCAGTTTGAAAGTTTGATTCATCATATATAAAACAGTTGCTGATAAGGAGCAAATGTCTAGTTGTTTGCCACATGATTTACACTGTCCCCCTATTCCTCCATCACTGTTTTTTTTTTTGTTTTTTTTTTTTTGCTTAGCTGCTGAAATAGAATAAAAGAAATTTTATTCCTTTCCTTCAGCTTACCTTCTATAATCTTATTTTTGTGGTTATGTGAACAGAAAATTGTAACACTCCCATGTGAATACTCCCATCGTAACTTCAATGACATGCAAGATCTCTACTCCTTTCCAGCTCCCTCCCTAACTCTCTCTTATTGATATCTCCAAAATGAAATATTTGCTCTATATATGTTTAAAAACATAAAATAGTTGTTATAAATGCATTTGGTTCTTAAATTATGTAAAAATGTAGCATTACAAACCAAACTTAACAAAAATGCTAGATTGTACAATTGTGTGTGCATTTACCTTTCCTGTCCTTTTCTCACTTCCAAACATTGCTTTCAGTTGCTCTACCTGTCTTTGTCTCAGTCTACAGGACATCCACTAGTGTTTTTTGTAGTACAGCTCTAATTGTAACACACTTCTTTAGCTTTTGATTATCATGCAATTTAAAAATTCCTCTCTAACTTTTAAATGACAGATTTTCTAGATATATAATTGTGCACTTATAGTCTTATCTATTATTACTTGTTACATTTTACATCTATCACTGTGCTCTAGCCTCCAGAGTTTCTGATGAAATATCTACTGAGAATCCTACTTAGGATCTTTTTCATGTAATGTTTTGCCTCGCTCATTTTTTTTGGATATTCTTTTAGCTTTAGGATTTCCACTGCATGACCAAAATATGTCCTGCTGTGGGTGTCCTTGATTTAAGCTTACTTTGAGTTTAGTTTCTTTGAGGTACAGATAGATTCTTCCTTGCAATGGTTCAACTTATGATTGTGTGAAATTTATCCTGGCACAAAATTAGGTGTGATATATACATATACCCATGATGAATGCATTTATTTTGTATTTCAAAGACATGCTAATAAAAATCAATTTTAAAAAATATTCACACAATAGAAATTATATATTGAATTTGGATACCTTCCTAGTCTTATAATAAATGATATGACACTCTGTCATGGTATCAGCGGGTAGCAGTGAACCGCAGTTCCCAGCTAGCCAGGGAAATGGCCAGCTGGGCGTAAATGGCCAGTATTCCATAGAGCACTGAGTTACTAATCTACCATACTCAACTGATTAGATATATTACCTGTATTTTCAACTTCCAATATTTTTAATTTGTAATGAGTTTTTTAGTAAGAAACCCTATCACATACATTGGAAAATTTCCGTATTTGCACCTTTCATCAAATTTGGAAATTTTCAGCCATTATTTGTGACATATTGCCTCTCCTTCTTCCTCTCTTCTCATTTTGGGAATCCCATTATACACATACTAGTCAGCTTGATGGTATTCTACAAGCGTCTTAGGCACCTTGGTGTTGCTTTAATATTTTTTATTCTGCTCTATTGACTTACTGATTTTGTCCACATTGACAGATACTCCTTTCTGCCTATTTGAATTTGTCTGTTGTTAATTTAAGTAAATTTTCTGCTTCAATTATTTTGCTTTTTAACTCTACAATTTTTAAAAATTTTTTATCATTCTTGATGTTTTCATGATATATAAGTCTCTTGACTTTTTTTTTTTGTATTTTACTTTAGTTCTGGAAGCATCTTTACAATAGTTATTTTAAAGTATTTATCTAGTAAAACTGGCACAGGCTCTTTCAGTGCTAGTTTCTGTAGGTTATTTTCCTCCTTTGGCTGAACCACATTTTCCTGTTTCTTTGTATGCTTTGTGATATTTTTCATCACTGAATATTGGATACTTCAGTCCCACACTGTCAAAACTCTGGAAATCAGATTTCTCCCCTTTCCCAGTATTGGCTGCTGCTTTTGTTTTGTTTAACATTTTAAAATACAGATATAGGCAGTATTTGTGCTAAAGATCCATTTTGGTGAAAACTTAGGCCTTGCATTTTTTTCTGAGTTTACACCTTGCCCTGTTCATTAATCATTTTGAATTTCCCATGTATATGTGGTTTCTTTCAAATGTTCTGTTATCTAACACCTACTTCTTAAGGGAGGAAAGAAAAATGAAAGGAGTTATTAAGAAGTAACCCTTTAAAAATCTTAGAAGCTATTTCAGCTGGAGAAACAGAGGCTTATAAAAATGAGATGTGTCCAACACTGTGGCTAACTGCCTCTGAATCTGCACAACTGTGAACAAACAAAGCAATCAGTGATCAGAACGTAGTAACGCAGTACCACGATTTGCATACGTGTCCTTCAAAAAACCAGTATGTTCCAGGCTTTACTCCCTGCTGGGGAGCCAGCGATAGGGCTTGGAGGGTAAGTGTTGCTGCCAAATGAAGAAATTACAGTTGCCTGAAATGAGTCACAATTATTAATAAATTCATTCCCTTGGAAGGTGGAAGCCTGGATTTCCAAAATAGTTACCAGACAGATTTTGCATGTAGGGTTACAAGCACTTGGCAATTCCAACTCCACCATCTTTTCATAATTTTGCCCTTCTGGCAATTTTACGTTTACATTTTGTTCTCTGGTCCCTTAATCTCTGTGAAGAGATTACATAAAGAGTCAGTATCCTCAGTCCCTTCTCCTCGGAAGTAAGAGTTAATTTAGCAATAAACAGCATCCTCAACTGTTTCTCCTGCTTGTCAGGACCTGACATTTTACAAGGCTCCTTCAGTCTACAGAACATGCACATTGTCGTTTCAGAGCCTAGAAGGACTCTAAAGCCTTTTGCTTACTGTGGGAACTAGGCTGAAATGAACAAGAGCAGTACAGTACAGCCTAATGCCCTGTTTAGTCCCTTTACTGATTTAGCAAGTCAAAATGAATTAGAATCACAGAAAGTACAAAATTTAAATTTATGGGAGAGGG
>NW_004955407.1:4611915-4650909 GCF_000276665.1 Chinchilla lanigera
ATAAAATAAAAATAAATAAATAAATTTATGGGAGAGATGTGCTTGGTCAAATTCACATACAGTTTCTCCAAATATAATCATTTAAACTAAGAGTTGTAAGACAAAACCTGTTCTGTTTCACAATTCTAAATAGTTATTCTAGACATATTTCTCCTGAAGATGTGATACAAACATATCCTTCCCCTTATTTAGTATAAATATCTAAAGATAATTGCTTAAACCATTAATGTTCCTGGATTGCCCATCTGATTCTGAAAAGTTTTTCCTTCTGCTATGTTTCAATGGATAAACTGCTGAAGGTAACGATCATAAGTTCAGCACAATTTTAAAGTCTAACCAAACAGCCCGGTGTCCAGGATAGCTACTTACCATGAATCAATGGTGATGACAAATCACTCTTATTAAATTTACCCTGGAAATCAGCTCCTTTAAAATGAAATAAATAATCCCTTCTAAAATACTTTATAGACTGTGTCCACATACCAAAGGGAATAGAGATTATGGGCAATTATCTAGATGAGTTTGGTTTTTAAATTTCTCTTACATGAATCATGATGGATAACTGAGCCAAAGTGTATATCCAGCTTCATTTACTTTAAGCACAGAAGGAGGAAGCAAGCCCTTATTCACTAAACTGTTGGAAAATAGTTTTGCTATATCCAGTAGAATAAAGTGAAAATTGGAAAAAAAGAAAATTCACATCCTGCAGTGCTTTCAAATGGAAATGTCAGATGACTTCAACATTTGTGTTGCCCAGATTTGTGTCTTAAATCTTCAGTAATCTCATTATAGCACTAATGCTGATGATGACAGAGTGTTACATCTCTACTGACAACAAAATTTTCACTGTTTGCCATAGTTAGGGAGGAATTTGCATATCCTCCAAAGGTCCATACACAAGATGGCAACAGTAGAAGTTATGGACTGAAGAGGAGGTTCTGGGGGCTTTTGGGGCCTGTCCTCCAAAGCAGATTGTGGGACCCTGGTCTCTTTCTCTTTCTCACTTCCAAATCACTGTGTGACCATTTGCTCTGATGCACAGTCCTACATGAGGTACAATGCTTGTCAGAGGTCCAAACAAACATGGCTGTCCAATCTTGGCCTTAAAACTCCAGAACCACAAATAAACAAATAAACCTTTTGCTTTTTAAACAGACAGTATCATTATAATGACAGAAAGCTGACTAATATCTTATTTTGTTTACTACAGCAGAACCTTTCTCCAAAGCTGTTTGAAAAATATATTTAACAGGAATTTCAGAGATTAAAGAGAGCAAGAGGATTTTTAAAATTTTAATAGATGAATTTTCCTCAATTATGTTTGAAAGTGTATCATTTTTATACTTATTTTTTATTTTAAAAATGAAAGGAGGAAAACATTAACAGACAACCATTTACAAAATAGCAAAAGAATGATACAAACAATACAGAGTTACAACGTGGTAGGAAATTAACAATGCTTGTTGTATTACATATTGATATCTTCAAAGTGGTTTCTCATGAAAACAGAGACATGCAATATTGATCAATCAAGGACTCATTAACTGTTTCTTTCAGCAAAGAAATAGAAGACAGTAGACCAACAATGTTAACTATCCTTTATATGCATACGTACAAAATTTATCCTTCTTTCCCTGTCTTTTCTCACATCTCAGTTGCCCTTTACCCTTGAGCATTTTCCTTTCATTTCACAATATCATTTTTATACTTGAGAGAAAATATTTCATGTTTATTTTTGAAACACTAGATTTTGTTGATAGTAATAGAAGGTCTGCATGAAAATATTTGAAGGAGAGTGATGCTAATATCTTCTTACCTGAAAAGGCCAAAACATGATTAAAAGGATGTCACTATTAAGAGACCCATGAAACCATGGGGATTAATAGAAAGACTGGAGGAAAAAACAATTAGAGAATATGGGAGGAAGATCAAAAGTAGCAAATGAAAACAATCCTGTTCATATTGGGACGTATGGAAAGAAATTCTCTAGATTCTGGGTTTTATCCAACATGGAAAGCTACCAATTTGGAGGAGTCACTTGTAGCTTTAATGTAGGAGTTGAATGTGGATCCATGGCAAGCAGAATAGCGAATGACAGTTGTTCCCCACAGTTGGTGGGGATGAAATAGGAGGGAGCCCCTGGGCCAGCCAGTGTTCAGTTAGAGTTCTCTGCCCTGATGAAGGTAAGCTTACACCTTAATTTTCCTAAAGAGTTTGTATTCCATGATTCTTCACAATTTAAATGACTTAGATAACTATTTCATGTACAATGGATGATTAGTTGTTTGTGTAATACTTTTTATTAATTGATTTTTTTTTTTTTTTTTTTTTTTTAGTACCTTGAATAGAACTCAAGACCGTGCACTTGCCAGGCAGGCCCTTATGCTGCTGAGCTATCTCCCTGGTTGTGTTTGCGTAATATTTGTATATTTGTGAAGAAGACGGGATCACAGAGACAATAGAAAAACTGGTTCTTCTCCTGACTGTAGTTCAGATGCTGAGACTAGGATACAATGTATTTGCTAGGAACAGTGAAAAAAATACATTCCTTTTGTCGTTTGTGACCAATAAATTGTAAGATGTAAACCATGGCCAGAATTTTTTCTTTTCCCATGCACATTTTGTCGTTCACTTAGCAATTCCAGACATACAGTACCGAGTAGTTGCTATGTGCCAGACATTGTGTGTTAGGCACTGAGAAGAGAGAGGGGAATGAAAAATGATGCATATTCGCTAGTGGTTTAGATGAAAGATTGTATAGAAGGAGAGTGACAGCAAAGCAAGAAACAGATCATTTTTAAATTGTGGTAAGTGTTTGGTCAGATAGGGTTTGTGAAGAAAAACAGAGGAAGGTGGAAGTCGGAGGAAGGGAGGGAGAGAGCTGAGCCTGTCTACTTGAGTAGCAATGCTCAGAAAACTCTAGAAGCACAGTTTGGGTCACCATGCTTTAGTTGAAAGTACTCCAGGGTAAATCTTGGGAATGAACCCTAACACCAGTTCATCCCTACACTTTACCTTTTCCGTGTCTCAATCCACTCAGCTAAATGTATCTAAAGAAAAACGCACCACCAATGTGATGGGTATAAATTGTGAGCACCGTCTGCAAATTATCTCCTAATACTATCAATCAATAACAATTAATTTCCTGATATAACCATGCTCGCACTGACATAGATAATGATTTTTCACCATCTCTCTTTCCTCAGCCTCCAATGCTTTTTAACAATCTTTACTACCATCATTGAGAAAATTAAAGAAACTAGAATTCCCATAAGGTACAAGTACATCATTCCAACATGTGCATTTCTAAGGGATGGTAGAAGTAATTGCTTACTAGTAAATGTGATAGTATTCAAATAGCTGTTTAAAGTGGTGGTATAGCCCTTAGTCTTACAGGAAAGGCCTGCGTTTCCAGGCAAGTTAGGGTTCAGACTCTCCCAGTACTGAAAAACATTGATTTTTTTGGCAGGTTTTGTCACCTAAACCAACCACAATGCTGGCTGCTCCACGCTGTCAGAACTGACGGTCTTTTATCTTGGTCTAGTAGAAACCAGAGAAGAATTTTCCACTTTCTATACAGCCAAATAACTATGGACCTGACTCTATTTTACTAGTCCATTCATGCTGCAATAGCAAAATATTACAGTGCATCTCTTTCTCACAGTTCTCACAGTTCTGAAGCTGGGAGTCCAAGGTCAAGGTGAGGGGACATCCTGTATCTGGACTGTGCCTACTTTCTGACTTACAGAGGGCATGGTCCCACTGTTTCCACACGGTAGAAAGACAAAGGCCTCTCGTGGGGTTCTTTTACAGGAGCACAGTGCCTTTGTTCATGAATGTGCTGCCCTCTTGACCTAATAATCTCCCACAGTTTTGGCTTCCTAAAACAGTTACTTTAAGATACATGATAGGTTTCTGCTGTCAGCTAATAATTTACTTGATGTTGTTCTTTTAGTTTCATACAAAATACCCAGTGCATAGCTTATGTTATTTCATTCCATTCTGGGCTCTCTCTTCTCACCCAGTATACACACACACACACACACACACACACACACACACACACACACACACATAGTTCTCTCTCTTCATAACAATCGGGAATTGTATTAAAAGCCTATCTGAGTTTCACCTCATTAATATGCACAGATAGTCCATACTTAACTAAAACTTTCCACAGGAGGCTGGTGCTTCCTTTCACATGAGAGTATATTTTCAACCTGTACATATTTTTAGGGACCCATGTCTCTAAGACCACGTAGCTAGCCACATATTTATTTTTCTTTGGTGTAAATTTTCGTTTCTTTAAGAGGTGGGTTTACCTATGCCCACGCTCTGCCTATCTAGCCATAGCTCTTTTAGATTACATAGGTCTCTGGGCACTCATTTTGTGAAGGGGCAGAATGAAGAAAAGCAGGATCGTGGGACAGATTCAGTAGGAACCACAGAATATTCCTTGCTGAGGTGTTCCTGTGAGTTACATTACTTTTGAGGAAAAAGGCCTTTTCTTTAAGGACAGTTCTAGGAAATTTGGACAAAATATACATGCTTTTCTTTTGAGAAGCACGTGTTTTATGAAGCAGCCTGCATAGCATTTATAGGCTGTATTGTTTTCTCTGTGTGTCCAGCTAATGCACCTGCATTTCTAATGTTTGTTTAATCATGCTGTTCTGATAAAGTCAAATAAAAACTGGTACAGAGAATAGTAAAGTGACAAGGGAATGAGAATAAAAGGATTCTTTGACTTGTAAAAGTGCATGAAGAGGCATTGAACATGACACTGTCACTGATTTCCTAAGAAACCAGGGACTTTTTTTCTGGATGCTCACAAATTGGGGAGCTCTGAATTCTTGGGAGTGAGTTACTACTTGCATGCTAAGTTTATTGCTGTCTCTTGCGCAGCTTTATCAGAGATGTTAGCAAGAAGGAGTGCTCTGTCTCTCTCCGTCTCTCATTGTGTTTATCTCTATTGTATTCCCACAGGTGCTGTTAGTAGGGAAAATATAATTATTTATCACTGTAATTTTGCTCCCAGCAAGTTCTAATTATAACACTTCAGGAGAGAAAATACTGACAGGATTTTATTGGAGAACATCCCATAGCCAGAGCTGAGCTACTCTTGTTCCATCAGCCATACATAAATTTGGGGTGGGACTGAAGCCTCCCCAGTAAGTACAGTGAGTTATTAGTTGCAAAAGGTCACACATTTCATTTTTTGTCTGTTTTATGTGACATCTCATTGTGTTCATTTCAGGCTTATGTCTGATTATGCTTTTTAAAAATAATGTAAATTTTGAATGTTATTTTCTCCATTGAAATTAAAAATTAAAACCATGTAGTTTAAAATATAGATATTTTTATTTTGTGGATTGAATTATTTGGAAAGAAAATTGACGTGACATATTTCTGATGATGGTTGTCTTCTCATCACCATCTATATTTTATAAATTTTATAATAAGTAATTCCTATTTAAGGCAAGAGATTGTAGTCAAGTGTTGTATAACTTTTTGAGATTCTACCAAATCATGTACCATCTACAATGGGGAGATATGAAAGTATCTCAAATAAAAAGATTAAATATATTTGGAATACTGAAAACACATGTGACCCTATTTGAAGAAATTCAAATATGTTAAGGGAATATCACCTTATGAATATTATTATACTGGCTGGAGTTTGTATGTGTTCTTATGTGACTTTTTATAATTGGTTCTTGAAAATAGATCTGGCTTTTTAATGTGATTTTCCAGATATGCTAGTCTGTCTTCTGGGTGCAAGAGAAGAGTGATAACTTTTTGCTTGTTTCAAATAAGTATATTTTGGGTGATTCAAATTAATACATTCAAATAAGTGAATAAAGTATCTATGTCTGGGATTGACAGAGAAATCGCAGAAGGCCCAGGGATGTGAGAATTAGTTTTTCTTGGAAAAGAAATTTAGCAATGACTTTTTATTTTGCAGATAATGCAAAATATATAGCCATAAAGAATTTTAATTACCTATGGTCACTAAACATTTTCTCTGGAATAAGTATTAACTTGACACTGGAAAGTCTGAAATGTCTGACATTTTTCAATGTAAAAGTTTGCATTTTCTTTGTATATATTTTCTCAAATGCAAATTTATTTAAGATGCTTCCTCTTCTGTACTACTGTTCTCCTGTTGCCAGCATTTCCCAGCTCTGAAAAACTGATCAATCGATACTTTTGTTACAAATTCCAGTTTAAAATACTTCATATTAACTTTTCAATTAAACTGTATTTCTAGCTATGTCATATAAAAGTCAGAGATTGTGCTTTGTTAACTTTATTCTGGGGTGCTCATGAAGTTACTTTCTACCATGTATGCATGAATTCCCAGAATGTTTTTTAATCATTCAATATATAATATTTTACATGCATATTCCATGGTTGAAGAACTTATAATGAATTAAATATTTAAAAAATTATTTCTATAAATGATTCAAATCAGTTTGAATGTACAAAGAATAAATTATATGTTATTTTAGATGTGATGTGAAAAATCTAGGAATCCTCAAGGACCAACAAATACTATATTTACAGCTCAGAGCATGAGAAGCACTTAAATACATAAGTAAAGATAAAAGATTTAAGGAATGAATAGAGGTCATATTCAAGTTTATTATATTCAAAGCAAGAACATTAAAACTAACATTGGAAATACAAGGTCACATGTGGGAAATAGAAGGCATCTAGTTTGTCTAGAGCTTTCAATAGCTGAATTGGAATATCCAAAGGTGATTGTGAAAGGTGGTAGATCATAGATCTTGAATCATAAGCTCCGAGTTTGAAGTTCATTTTCGAAGTCCTGGAGGGTTCTAAATATACCTGAGGGGGGTGATGTTATAATCCTGTAGACAAACATGTGCTGTTACATCACAGTCTTGAGAATTTGTGAAGCGTTTAGAGGCCAAGTCTCTGAGTTTGGAAGCAGAATCTTCCTTTTTCTTTTCCCTTGCTCTGTCACTATCCTCTAAAGCAACAGACTTCCCAGTAGTTAAGCACAAGAAATTGTGTCTTTTAGGCATTTATGTACTTCAGTCCACAGGGCTTGTGCTGGGTTTGCTCAAAACCTGCTTCTTCTGCTTCTTCACCCTCTCCTCCCGAACACCGACTCTCTGTGTCCTCATGGGGTGCCTGCATCACCAGGTCCTCTGTCTGGGTCTTCATTCAAAATAATTAATTGTTATCACACTGTTGTGAAATATTAATCCATTGTTTGCATTCTCAGCCAAAAGGATTCAGTGATTTCTTTCATTTCATCATGTTAGGTGCCTTATGTCAAAATGATGATAGAGACAGAGCTCCTATCTATGAAAGATCATTTTAAAGGAGTTAATGAGTAATGTATTTATAAACATAACTAAAACTGAGACAAAATATAGATATTTTCATAAGAAATTATCTGTCTATCTCTTATGGAAGTTAATATATTGGCCATGGAATTCAGGAGAGCAAAAAAGTGGTCATTTATCTCAGGATCATGAGGTAAATTTTTGTGCAAGACATCACAGTTAACCTGGATTATGCGGGATGTGTACAATTCCATCAAAAAGATAAGGAGAGGGGGTCAGTTTGTTTTAGTGGGGATCCTGCTGCACACAGGAAGTCCTGCTTAAGCTCAAGAATATAGAGACTTTTCTGTTAGAGAAAGAAGTAGTTTAACTGTGAATAAAGTATAAAGTAAATGTATAAAAATATTTGAAACTAAGTGTTACAAGTTTTAGAGACTATTCCCAAAGGGGGAAAGACTTTCAGATGGACTCTAGAATATGAGTAGTTCTTGAAGATACTGGGACTCAGAATTACAAAATCACTGCTGAAATTTGTGATATTAATAACAGTAACATTGAAAGTTGTTTCAGAGGACAAGGTTACAGAAATATTCAGGTAACAAGATTTGGAAATTTGAAATTGTAGGCAAGGGCAATACAAAAAATAATTATGCAAGAGGAGTGAAGCTCCAGACACCATACTATGGATTAAATTTTACCTGGTGTTACACAGGAAATGGATTTGAGAATAATCAGCATACATAAATACATTTTATATATTTGAAGAGATTATCAAAGATTACCAAACATGAAAGTAAGTTTACTTACAACTTACAACTACTTACAAACCAATGGCCTGGGTGGATTTTAAGCCATGTCAAATGCCATTAATAGGAGATAGGTGATAGTATACCATGATGCAAGGAAATAAATATCTCAGCATACAAATATTTGCTCCAAAAGTGAAATATTTTAAACATATTTTGTGAAGACTCTTGAAATTAATTTCCGTTCTTATACTATGAACTAACATCTAAAATTAAGTACTGGAAATACAATACATTTAAAGTAAGCATAATATTTCTATAATACAAAATCAATCCCATGAGAGGTTCAAGTTATCTTGAAAGAAATCTTTCTATTTCACCCATGATAAAAAAGAAAAAAAAACCGTCTCCTCTCTGGAGTACTTCCAGAATTTTTAACGTCCTCTTAATCTTTTTCCTGAGTAACTGGACAAACATCATGCTTCTGTTTTCACAACACAAACACTGTAAAACATAATTTATCTATTACCAGATGGATATCACAAAACCGTATGTGTCGCCCTACTGAGCAATTCAGAACTTTCACAGTAGGGTAATGTCTATATCTTCCCTTATATTGTCACAAGAATTTTACATTAACAACACAAGGAAAACAAAGAAAAACTCTGATGTCTCCATTGTTGCTATGATCAAAGAAAAGAGATGCTTGATGATATTATTGGAGTACCTATAGGTAGCACAGAAATATAAATCTAATTTCTCAGGTAAACAATGAACTCCTTGAGCACTTCCAGGCAAGTAGAAGACTTTCAGCTTTCTTTACTTCACATAATAAAAGTAAAATGTCTACATTATTTGTCTGCTTCTGGAAGATGGCACTACAAAGAGGATCCACCGTCTCCCCTTTTAAAAGATGCTTCCAAGTTAATCATTTCACTGTGCTCTTTGCAGTGAGAGATAATATTGTTAACACCAAACTAAAAAAGGAACTTGACAATTTACAGCTCACAATTAAAAGATTTATCAAATTATCAAGCTTTCAAGCATAATTTCAGTGCAGAGGAAGTACACAGAAAGTCATATTCCCAAAGGAATGGAGAACAATTGCTTCCGGCAGGACACTGAGAGCAAGTGTTGCTCTGCAGAGAGTCACGGCAATACCGTGTGCACCTAAGGTCTCTGCACGCTGTTTTCTAACAAGCAGACTGAGCAAGTGGGAAGAGACTGTGTTTGAGAAAGTAATACCTCCCTGTAGACAAAACCCAGATTATTATGCATTTTTGAATAACTGTGAAAAATTGATTTTTATTTTTTAAAAGATTTGCTTTAGGGATTTGATTGTTACCCAACCTAACTGTACCTCCTGAGGTTTGAGGATGGCGGTGACTTAGAAAAAGAATGTGTGACTGGAAAAACAGCTTTCTCTACAGTCAGAAATGAATTTACAGTTCAGTCCCTCATACAAGAGTTCTCTCATCAGGAGCAGAGGTTGGCATCGCCACAGACTATGAAACTTTAATCAGTGTTATTTAAAGAGACTTTAAAGGGTTTTATGCCAAGCTAGAGCCAATGCCAGAATCTACATCAGAAGTGTCTGTGTCTCACTGACAGCCCTCTGTGGAAAAGTGGCAGCTCATCCATCTCACCATGCGTCTTATTCTACAAGGAAAATGTCAAAAAATGACTGGGATGACTGGACAGAGATTCATTCCTGCACTCAAAGCTTGTAATAAAATAGCTACACCAAGAATAACTGAGGGCTAGAATATAAGACTTTGTGGATTAATACACAATCCATTTTCTACTTGAAACTGAAACCTTTTCCTCAAAACCACAAAATTTAATTTCTTGAAAACAGTTTTAAGGATACAATCTAGGTCACAGGACCAGGTACCTATGTAAAAACCAAGAACAAAGATAGCAAAGAATAAGAGAGTTAGCTGGCGTCTGTGGGGTCAGCACAACTTCGCTTTTCCTTGTGGGTCACACTGAGCATAAGGAAATAATTATTATTAGCTTGTTTACTATTACAAAACTTCTTGTATGTACTAATGTGTATTATTATACAAGTGTTACTTAGGCTGAAGTTGACTTACTAAGATGAAGTTAAAATTTTTGCAGGGGTTTGAATTAAAATTGATAAGTTTGTAAATAAATCCTGGTTCAATATTATCATCTCTTGACGTAAAGACATTTTGAACACTAAGAAAAATATACAATGGTTATGGTAAGAAAAAAGTTTGTATGTAGTTAATAATGTTAGACTATAGTCTTAGTCAAAAGTAACTAATGTGATACTTATTTATTAAAGTATTGATTCCCAAACTTCTAAATAATTATAATTTCATCAAAAGTATTTTTCAAGTGGAGTTCTTTGCATGCATGAGTGTGTGTAGAGTATGTATAGTCAATTATTTGTATAATTCTTATTAACAAAGTTGCTATTTAGCAGAGTACAATTCTTGGGGGTAAAAGTGGATCTCTATAGTATGATAGTGATTTTTAATTCCAGAATTTGAAGGAAAACTAGAAAGTCTAGGAAAAACAAAAACATTTGAAAATAGGTTGCATCAAACTGTAAGAGACTGATATAATTTTAAGTTGTAGACTAAGAGTAGAAAATCTCGTAGACCTGGAAACTAAAAATATTCTCCTTTTTCTAGTTCAAGTGCTATGGGATTATCATTTCAGCACATTATTTGATACTGCTATAAATAATAATGAAATAAAAACAGTAGTGTTAATATATAGACTCCAGGCACAAGTGTTAAGGTAAGCACAAAGCACACATATGTTATTGAATGAGTTAATTATGGATTAATATTTACATCAATAAGCATATTCCCAGAATATATATTTTGTATTAATTTACATCAATCCTTTGTGTATTGAAATAAATTAAAAAGTGTGACTGAAAGTTGGCCAAGGCAGAAAGCCAAATAGAAATATTGGAAAATGAAAGGATAACAAAGATACTGTCATCATTCTTCTTTAAAAGGCAATATGCAAACAAGTGAGAAACAGTTATTTGTTTGTAAGCTAAAAAAGTAATAAATATACACATAAAATTATAATACAGCTTATCAAAAGGTAACATTACAACAATATATGGCACACAGTATATGTTTTATAAATTATGCAATAGGTATTTTAATACAGTTTTATATATATGATATAAATAATAACATTATAGAAATTAAATGCAGGAATATTTCCTAACAAAGTCTTGAGGGTGAGATGGGCATAGTGAAAGTGAATTAAACCGCTAAAATTCACATTAAGAAATCAAATGAAAATATGTTTTGGAAGTTCTAAAATCTGTGTAAGTCATATTTTTTTCCCATTTTAGATCTTTATTTTCTCTTTAAAAACTAATCCCTTTTAAAATGTTTGAATAAACTGTATTTAAGTTGGATACAATTATTAAACTGTGTATGAATTTTTGGAAAAGCTTTCTTTAAACACAGATGTGCTATTTGAACCAATATTAATTATACTGAATGAAGGTGCTTATTTTGAGAAATAATATTTGTACACCTTTTTGAGGCTCAGTATAGGAACTTGATACATGCAAATAATATGTAATAATCAAGGCAGAGTAGAAACATGTCCATTGTGTCAAACTTTAATCACTTTTTGTGTTAGGAATTTCATACTCTTCTAGACATTTGGAAATATATTATAATTTATTTTAACCAAGAATCACCCTCCTCTGCTCTAGGAAAGCAGAAGTCATTCTCCTTCTGACTGTGTTGGTGCCCTTACTGGCCTTTGCCACTTCCCACTCTCCTGAGTTACTCAGTCTGTCATGATCCCTATTCAATTTCATGCTTCTGTGACCTCAGTTTTTCAGATTCCAGAAGTGAATGACAATGTACAATATCTGTCTTCCTGTGTCTGGCTTATTTCACTTAAAAGAAGAGGACCTCCAGTTCCAACAGTATTTCTCCAATGACAGGATTTCATTCATTTTTATGGCTGTATAATATTCCATTATGACTAAACACCACAATTTCCATATTCTCATCCAATAGTGGGAGTACAATTTTTTCCACATTTTAGCTGTAGTGAGCAGTGTTGCAGCAAGCATGAGGTGCAAGTACGTTTTCCATGGAATGGTTTCAACTCCTTTCACAATATATCCAGTGTTAGAATTGCTGGATCACATGGTAGCTCATCTTTAGTTTCTGGAGGAATCTCCATGCTGTTTTCCAGAATCATGTGACTAATTCACATTCCTTCCAACAAGCTGTAGGAGTTCCTCTTTCTCTCCATACACATCAGTGTATTTTACTTTTTTATTTTTTTATTGTTACAAGTCTCATTCTAACTTTTTCAAACCTAACATTTTTTAAACAGGGGCTGGGGATTTAGCTCAGCAGCAAAAGCCCCTGCCTGGCAAGCGCAAGGTCGTGAGTTCGGTTCCTGGTACCGGAGAAAAACCAAAACCAAAAAAAAAAAGTATTTCTACCTTGGCTGAGTATATTCATTTTATATTTTCCAGAGATCCCATATAAATTAACCCCATTCCACTTACTAATTCTACAGTGAGAACTATTCTATCAAATTTAAACTTGTTATCAGTTTTATGGATGAGAAGACATACTGTGCTTTTAACATTTAGCTGATGTTGTAGTTTATGGAAACACAAATCCTGACCTGCTATCAAGAAACTGAGACTCTTCTTCCCTTTCTTATTTGCCTTTGTGACTTGCTTTACCCAATCAGTTGTGGGAGAAATGGTGTTTTTTTGAGGGGGGCTCTTTTAGCTTTCTGAGGTTCCCAAGCTGCCTTATTAAGGAGGTAGTACACCTGAGTGGAGAGAGCTTGATATGCCGCCATCCCTCGGTCACTCAGGGCATCCACTGAGGTGACAGAGACGTGAAAGAAGCATCTTGTCACTCTGGACTGACTCCCAGCTAACTGCTGCTCAGTAAGTCTCATGCCAAACATCACATGAGGCAAAATCAATTGATCAATCAATCAATCAATCAATCAGTCTTTGTCTCAAGACTCCAAGTTTTAAATGTTTGATGTTTGGCAATAAATGTGAGACATTTCATTGAAAGTGTGTGTAAGCATATTTTTATATGCTTCTTATACATTGTGATTTTCTTTACTGTGACAAACCTATTCATAATACATACATACACAGTTACCCCTAATGTTTTCTACTTTTGGCTTGCTGAATATTCAGGAATTCTTTCATATCTTATCTGTTCATCCATTATGTGTTTTAGACATTATAAGTGCTCTCTCCAATTTTTGAAGTAGCTGTTGGTTTTGTTTGTAGTGTCCTTCATTGAAAAGAAAAGCTTACTTTGCTGAGATAATCAATAATCTATTGATTATTTTCTTATTATTTATGAAAACAGTAGTAGGAAGAGAGAAGGCTGAGACTGCATATTGAACATATGTAAATATTGCTTATGTAAATATTTGAATCAAATAAATAATGGAACTGAAAGAAAATATTTGCCCTGGGGATGGTGAAGTATTCACATGTAGCTAGGAAGAGAGCAGACTTCATATCTCACCTAACAACTTCCCATTCCAAGACTGTCAGCATGACGTGATACTCTCTTGAAAATAGAAAATGCTGAGTGCAATGCAGGCTAAATAGGGGGCTGGACTGTGTTTCTATTGTTTATATAAATAAGATTTTCCTACAATGAAGTCAAAGAGATATTCACATTCTTTCATTTTATAGAAAGTTGCTTTTATGCAGTATTTGTATATAAAATGATTTAATAACTAGACGGGTATGCTTAACTATATAAAAATACTCATAGAATTATTAATATGGCAGGATTTGACTTGTGAAAGCAATCACACGCATGTGAATTTTACACTTCAATAAACTAAATACCTACGTCATTCTTGATTTTTTTATATAATTTTTTTACAAAATTATTACAAAATAATTTTTTACAAAGACTTCTATAGGTACTGAATATACTAATGAAATCTGAGTTTATGGCTTATTCTTAAAGATTTTCTAAGTCTTTTTATTACTTTCCAAGGCAGTCATAGGAACATTCTTGGATGGATGAGCCAACCCTACTTAATTCCAAGCCCCAAAAGATGACATTTTGGTGGTTACTAGATGATTTATCAGGCTTTCAATATTTCCTTCTTCACCTCCTCCCAAATTTGGATGCTGGTGGGGTTATACGAATATTGTCTGGAAATGATGAACTGATTTAATTTTGGAAGACTTCTCTTCCCACCCAATCTGTTTGTGCAGGGCATGTTACAAAACTTGTTGATGTCAGCTATTCATCTAGTGTGGGTTTCAGCCATGTTTATCTTCCAAAGACCTCACAGCAACAGCTAATATTTGCTGACCACAGATTTGATTATTATAATTCCCAGTCTTTAGATGGTCCCTCTTAACCCTTCCCTATCTTTGAAGATTCCTTTAAGGTTTCTTGCATGGAAATTGTTCAATAATTAACTTTGAAGGTTTGGTAAATTTTCTAAAATCCTGGAGCTGACCTACATAAAATTGTTAGATATCAATAATGAATAATATTCCACACAGAATAGGCAGCTAGCTCCTTGGTAACTATTCTCTCCATGTTAAATTTATAGATTTATGGGTGAGAAGTGATGCCAAAAAGTCATTTGGACAAGCATCCTGGCTTCAGTTGGACCATTCCAGACAGATGTAGTTAATTTCATTGAAAGATGATTTTGCTTTTACAACTGGTAGGTCAAAGGCTTTATCATTTTAAGCATCCAAAATTTGAACAAATTGATTTTTAATTGCCAGTTATAATGATTCAATCCCAACGAGCAAACTGGCACCATCCAGGACATTCCAAAGGGGTAAGTCATATACTTTAACACATCAATCTATCTGCTAGTGCTTCCAGCCAGGTATCACCATTCTTACTTGCGACCTTTCTGGAGCAAAGGCCACATGAAGTCTGAGCTACCAGGAAATTTCGTTACTGTTGATGCTTTTATGTCTTTGAAACATTTTCCAGAACCTACATAAAGAATATGTTCTCCTTGTACACTCGTCATTGCCAGTTCCTGAGAGGTAGGATAGTGCTGGCCCTTTTGGGACATTAATATTGAGCTTGAAATGTCACTCAACCAACGGTTGACTATTCCTGAATATTAAGTTGCTCTAAAATATAATGGCATAAAATAATATTTTTAATGTTTATAAGTCTATTGGTGAGCTGTGCAAATATTTTGGTCTTAACTTTACTCAGTCATATGTCAGACCTTCAAACAAATCTGGTCTTTTATATATATTTTGATTTCATCTTGTGATAGCACAATACGTGATGACCTTCTCTGAGATAGTTAGACTCTGATCCATGGTTATACGGTTTATAAGGAGCTAGTCTAGGTGTGTTGTCATAGAGGTAGCATCGTCCAAAGAAGAAACAGAAAAGTTAGAGAGGTGTGGAAACTTTTTGAGAGTTTGAGTTATAACTAGCAAATATTGACTCCTGCAGTATTTTATTGGCCCAAGGAAATCACAGGGCTACCTTCTGGTTAGGTTAGGCAGAGACTATAATATAACAAGGCCATGATAGAGCCACTAATTCATTAAATGGGAGGCCAATCATTAGTCTCCCATCATATCAGCCTTACCTTTAATGCTTACTAATAATAGTCTGACTCATCTTCTGAAAAAGAAATGATACTCCATGTATATATACTGATATTATGTAGAACAATATTATGGGGCCTCAATCTCTTACACAAGGCCAGAGATTGTGGAAAAACCAAATTTGCTATTAACATGTTTATATTTATAAGTAGTATTTGTAATGAATGTTAATGAGTTGATTACTTTTAATATTGAAGTAGTGCTTTGGTGTTTTTCACAGGAGGACAAAGAATATGACTGCAGAGCTAAATGCAGTACAACCATATCTTAATCCTGCATCTATCCCTCACTTGTATGTTGAATATATATGAGTTACTTACACTCCCGGAGATTCAGTTTTCTTGGTGGTGAAATCACAACTGCTATATTAAATTAAAATGTGAAATGCTTACCTGCATTGTTATTAGGAACAGATCAGGTCCTTCAGCCATGTTTACCACTCCTTTCCCTTCCTCTGACATGGTCATCATTCCTTTTTCCTGCCATGACCATTTACCCAATAGTGCTGCCTACAGGGTCCTCTCCATGGCCTTGACTGCCACTATCAATTGTCATCACTCAGGGCCACCGTAAGAATTTGGGTGGGTCGTTATTGCACCATAAGATCCCCTCACCTTTGAAGAATATCCAAAGTGCTTGGCCTCATTCCTTAGTAGCAACAACCCCATAAAACATGTGCTGCAACTAAAACACACCCCACATCTTCATACGTCCCTGTGGATTATGCAATTATACCTGCTGAACATGATATCACTTGTAATCTAACTTCCACACTGTCTAAAGCCAAAAGTTATTTTATAAGATACAATACTACTTCCCTACTACATTATCTCACAAATTAAATTTCTAGGAATGAGAAATAGAAAAAAATAGAAGAGGGATAAATTTCCTACACAGTGAGATTTAGGAAATCCTGTCTTTATGTTCCAGTCAAAGCTGTGATGTGAGGAACATCTGCTTTCCCAAACATCTCCTGTATATCTATTGTAATTCACTGTATCTATTTTGATTAAAATATATGTTCTTTAGAAAATTATGATATTCTTGCATGTATGAACTTGTGTGGAAAATAATCTGTCACCTTTGTGTGGGAAGCCCTGAGGAATCTGTCTGTAAAGGTGAGCATTGCAGAGGAGACCCGAAGCCTTGAGGGCCTGGTGCAGTTTGGGAAGGGGACTGACCACGACTTGTGTAACAGCCGCATTAAGTATCCATATGGCAAAAGGGAAAGGACTCAGTTTTCATGCCTTTAGAAGGAATAAAAACTACATATTGATTAATTTAAACTTATGCCTAATGGGAGCACTTTCTATATTTTACACCAAATAAATCAATAGCATTTCAAGAAAGCTAGCTAGCAATCTTTCATACCTTTGATCATTAGAATTGATCATTGGCTATTTTGGTTGGTAGAGTGGGTGAATTCTTCCTCTTTTAACCTCCCCTCCCCCCGCCCCAGCCAGTGTCCTTCCTGAGATAACCTTCCAGTTAGTGGAAGATAGAATTCCAATTAGGGAAACAAAGGTTTTATTTCAGTTAGAAGACAGAAAAAGTGCATAGTGTCCAGAATGCAGTGGGGGAAACTCAGAGAAATGTGTAATAGCTGAGGTAAAGCCGGAACTCCAGTGAATTTTAGGAAGAAGTCCTTTAGCATTGTAATTTTTGATACATAAGAGCCACTTAAAACACTATGCCAGATATTTAAAGAGAAAAATATCTGCTAACATAGTTTAATTAGTTTATTATTTGGTAGAATATTATTACTATTAAGTACACTTAAGTATTTTAATATCTCTTAAACTTCACACTTCCATTATAATGTAACATTAAAACAAATGCGACCTGAAGCAGCAAAAATTCCTTGCTTAAATATCACTTCTGTAGGGTGTACTGTAAATATAATATAGAATCAAAATACATGTAGAATCTTTAAAAGATTAAAAAATTATCACATTAAAAGATGCATTGCCATTAATGCCCCAAAATATTCCCTCTCACTTTGATTACACGTGTCCTATTGTTCTTGCTGTGTTCTGAAGCAGTTCTGGAAGTCTTATTTCAGGAGTGTCTTTAACAGGTGTGATAAAAAATGTGGTGAACGCTGCCAGCCAAGAGAAAGACAGGTCACAAAACATCACAACCTGTTCTTACCCATCTTATCCACCAGGTCTTGTACCATGTGACTTCTGATTTTCCCCTAAAGTCAAATTTACCTTGAAAATGTAAATGTTTTGAACTGATTCAGGACATCAAGGCAGGCACAAAAGCACAGCTAAAGGCAGGACGGAGGACTTCTAAGTCTGCTTTGGAAAGTAACAAGAGTAATGAGATAAATGTGTTTGAAGTAAGGATGAGCATTCTGAGGGGGGAAACTTTCACCTGGGTTTCAATTACACTTTGTATTCCATTTAAAAGTGTAGCCCGTTTACTCCACTGATCTCCATCACCCAGACTGACGTAATTTCTTCTTCTTTTCCATATAGAATTTACCAACTAAGAGATTAAGTTATTCTATACTAGATTCATTATTTATTATATTATTATCTCCTTTTA
Source organism: Chinchilla lanigera (assembly GCF_000276665.1). Classification (NCBI taxonomy): domain Eukaryota; kingdom Metazoa; phylum Chordata; class Mammalia; order Rodentia; family Chinchillidae; genus Chinchilla; species Chinchilla lanigera. The sequence continues at coordinate 4,630,164 of NW_004955407.1, forward strand.
GACTATTTGCTTCCTTAATATTATTTTTCTTCTTTGTACTTATCATTCATATTTAAATTCCTCCAAGGCAGGAATTTTTGCTAAATACGGAATCTCGCCCATTTCATTGACTGACACATTTCTATCAGATAATCTAGAATAACATTTATTAAATGTATGACAGAATGATGAAGGGGAAACATAAAAAGGAGAAGCAGCAGTTGGAGTCTGTAAAAGATGAGTGAAGATTTTTGAAGTCTTCTTTGTCTTTGTCTATATTAAAAAGAAAAATGAGAAGACAAATGTGACCCCTTACACATTCTGGCTTCTGTGTCTTTCCTTCTCTTTTCTTCTCCTCTATGAGTGAGTTTTGTCACTGCTTTGCTGACTCATTAATCTAGGCGTCTGGCAGGCAGGTACGGAGTCCTCACACTAGCGATATTTTTGCTGGGCTGCTCGCTTACTATTTGTGTCCATCACATAGGCATTGTCCTATCAGATTTCTAAATTTCAGTGAAGGTTGTGCATCTTCCTTGAATTCATTCTCATAGAAAAAGCATATGGATCTTAAAACTACAGAAATGATTCTACCTGTACCATTTGTTGTCTCCTCACTCCCCTTCCTTCTTTACACAATCTCCATTGTGACTCAGTAGCAGAACACTACTCTTAGATCCAAGGGTAATTACTCACTTTCCTGAGTCCATGACGGTGGTTCTATTCCACTGATTTAATTTTGGTGATGTGATGCATTCCTGACCAAAGAAACATAAGGAAGTATATCTGGGTGGTCTTAGAAAAGTTTTCATTTTTCCCCTTTTATTAGCTACAAAAAAACTATATGAAATAGCTGAAATTGTGGCAAACATATTATTATAACAGGAGCTGAACACACATATTGTGACTGGCAAGATACTTCACTATATCTTGAGAATACTCAGCCAGACAGCCATGAAGCTGTCTTGCCATATGCCTTTGTGGGTTGAGATAATATGCATTTATTTGTTGCTGAGTAAGGAGTTTTCAATCATACACAGTTTAAAAGTCTTTAACAAATGACCACTAAAACTGTTTAACTGTTGAGTTTGGTAAACAATTCCTAACAAAATATGCTAAGAGAAACCTTCTGGAGAATTCCTCTGCTATTTGATTCATGTTTCAGATTCATTCGAAGTAAAAGAATATGGTAGTCCTTCTCAATCATTTTTAAAGCAAACAATCTGAAAGATTGTCCACAGTTTTGTGGAGATGTTTTGACTCTTGGCTACAAAATTAAGCAGTCTTTGTCCTGTATTTTGGGCTAGATTTAGAAAAGTTTTTATAAAGGATAAAGTTTTATTTGCTGGCAACCAGATATACTAAACAATAAAATACTTTAATATCTTTAACAATGGCTTCAAATTTAATATTACCAGGGTGCTTTCCTAAAACTGTTATGCAACCTAGTCGATAATTATAGTTTCGTGTTATTTAATTCAGTGTAGAGCTATGAAATAGATATGCTTCTTTTAGAAGTTCTTAATTCAGGATAAATACATGTATATATTTAACTTCATAAAAACCAGTATGGGGGGCTGGGGATTTAGCTCAGTGGCAAAAGCGCCTGCCTGGCAAGCACAAGGTCGTGAGTTCGGTTCCCAGTACCGGAGAAAAACTAATAAAAAAAAAAAAAAAAAAAACAGTATGAATTATTCCTCAAACATTTAGTGTCAGGAAAAGAGGCCTTTGGAGGAAGAAGGTCATGATAAGGAAAGGAAGAATAAATGAAGAGAATGGAGCAGGTCTGTCACAGAGGGAAGAAGGAAAACTGAGTTTCACTAGCAATTTGCAAGCGGGGGATGGTTTTGTACTGTATGAATGATTTCTTCTGAAAAAAAGGATAGGAAAAGAAGGGTGGGATAAAATTTAGAGTGCTTTAAATTCTACAGCACTGAATTTTCTGTGTATGAATAACACTTGACCAAACACAATCAAGTAGGTCGTATATTTTTTCTACATACTGCTGTGCTAGTGAATTTATTCCTGGTCTGAATGGTAAAAGCAAATTCATGGGAAATGAATAATAGCATGACATAGCTAATTAATGCCAGTTAAATCCAAGCCTCTTAGGCAATCATGCCAAATTGTACAGTGCGATAGGGAGCTTTTATGTGACAGTGGTGTATGGGGGATTGATCTGCAAATGTAAAGATGGCATCAAACTACAGTGCCAGAACTAACTGCTCAGCATTATTGTAGTCACTGAATTATGGCTTTCTGAACTGGCAAAACTGCCACAAGAGTTAACATTTCTGAAATGCTATCATAAAATGAAATTCTGAAATAACTAGCTCATCAATCAGTGACATTCTCTGCTGCTTCCCAGAATCTGAAATACACGTGCTAGAATTTTGCACCTTCTTTGTGAAAAAAAAAAAAAATCCTTTTCATGCAATCATATATGTCATGCTTAAATGTCCAGGTAACAATGTCCTACTTTCTAAGTCATTTGAATAATAATTGAGTCCCAGAATTATGAATATGAAGTAGACAAACAGGAGCATTTATATAGGATAGTTATATAAACAACATAGAGGCAAAACATCTCAAGAAATGCTAAGTAGAGTTTTCTAGCCTTCTAGTAGCTTATGACCTATTTCCACAGTCTTAGAGACAAGGTATTCTCTCACATTCGCAGGTGGAGAAACATTTCAGATTTTCATTTATTTTTATACTAAGTGTTAGAAGTAAGATACTAACTAAAATCATATACATTTTATGTATTGGATAGATTTTATTTAAATTTGCAAGATGTAAAAAATTTGATACTATATATTAATGACAGTTTTATGTTCTTTTTAGACATTATTGCTCATAATGTCTCAGTTTGTAAAACTATTTTTTCCTGAATTCAATATTGTCACATCTTATCATCTGATTAATTTTTATATGAATTATATTTGTATGTTACAATTCTTTGTTTTGAATCACTTTAAATGAATTGTGTACAACTTACACTGATTTTTTAAAAATAGGTTTTTCTTTATAATGAGTGAGTTTATCCCACTTATACATATCTATTTTGTTTACCTCCAATGGTTGTCACATCAGAATCTCTTTGTTTTGGTTAGTATCTTAGTTTTATAAATTATATAAAGATTTGCTTACAGTTAATATCTCACCAAACTCCCTGGCAACTGGAAAATGTCTTTGTTTCTTTCATATTTTATTGGTGACTTTGCTAGGAATGGAATTTGAATTACTTATCTTTTCTGAAATTTTGTGGAGTTGACTCCAAGCCACAATGATTGACTTCCAGAAGGCAGGGGTTCTTTTAATTTCTTTCTAATTAGTGACTCACTTTTATTGCTAGAATGGCCTTTTTTTTTCATCTCTTGAGATTTAATAATTCCAACTGAAGCTTTGGTTTTGAACGTTCTTTACTAAATGCCCTCGAAGCAAAGCAAACTTTTTAAGTATGTAAATTCAGCTGTTTTCTCATTTTAGGACAGTATCTGTGTTTTGGGGGGGAATCTATTCTATTTGTTTTGCTTTCAGCATTAAGGAATCTGCTCCAATTTTCTGTGTGTTTATAAGAGGAAAATGTGGCATTTATCTTAGAAACCTCTTTTCCTGCTTTGTGTTTTGTCCCTTTAATCTGTGTGAAAGCCTCAGGTGTGGTGCTTCTGTTACAGACGGTTTTGCAGGCTGTCCTCTGTGTCTCTCCTGCATCTATGAACACTGCAGCAGCAGCATTCTCCTCCTGTGTGGTCTCACAACTACTAGGTCTCTTACAACTGCTCCTCAAACTACTAGCTCTCACTGTGTTGTGATTATGTCATCACTTGCCTCTTGTATCATGGATCCTGTGATCCACTTGACACCCTTGGTACATGAAGCAGGTGCCCTCTACATGTCTTCTTAGCACCTGGTGGGGTTGTTTTATGATTTTGTCTTATAGCTGCTTCCGTTTCTATTGACCCAGACTGCCCTTCCCATGCATCTTTGCTGTGTTTCTTTCGTTTTTTCTTTATCTTAAAACTATGTGAATTCTTTTTTCTTTTCCCTCTCTTACTGGGGGCAGTTATTTAAAGACACTTTTCAGAAAGAGTGAATAGATTCTCTGTGTGCCTTTTTACCGGGGGGTGGCAGATTTTGACAGTTAGTATGATTTTTTTCTTCATTTCATACACCTGAGAGGCATGAAGTAGAAGCATGAATCATTTTCAAGAGACTATTCTTTAATATTTTTGAGATCTTTTTGTTATCCGCTAGCAAATTCCCCACTTGCATTATCTAAGCCCAGAAAGGAGGTATCAAACAACTTCAGTACCTAGCCCTAGTGCAGGGAGATTTTGACTGGGTTTTGGTAAAAGGACTCTGACTTTAGTGGTTTTGTATTTGCTTTATCACCTTACTTTTCTTCCTTTCTTTCTCATTTTCATCATTTTTCTCCTCTCACCAGCTGAATATTTGTATCAAGAAAGAAATCCTAATCAGTTATCCCTAAGATGATTTTCACTGTTTTTTGTTAGAAGAGAAAATACTCATAAAAACAGGTATGGAAAATATTTTCTCCCTACTTGGAAAAACATCAGCAAGATGTTTCATAACTATGTTAGCTTTGAGAAAGGGCTACCTATAAATTTCTGCTAGAATAAATATGCAATGTATACCACAATATGATTAATGTCCCTCTTACAACTTGTGTCTAGATGTCCTCCCAAAACCTTGTGTGCTCCTAGGTGATGCTTTTCAGAGTGGTTTGATCTAGGATATATGAATGTGGAATAAGGGAACGTGAACAGGGATTAAGTGTATGATTAAGTATATGGTGTAGGTGACACCACCCAAAAGGTGTTTAGCCTGAATTGTTAAAAGGGAAAGGGAGCCTTGCTGCTGCTGCTGGCTGCTTCCTACCTGCCACACCATGGACTGTCTCTCTTCTGCCATTTTGCTCTACCATATTGCCCTGCCTTGGAGACAGCCAACTATGAACTAAAACTTCTGTGAGCTGAAACAATGCTTTCTTTCTTTAACTTTGGGTGTTAGGCATTTTGTCTCAGCAATAAGAAAATTAATCACTATACTCCCCATATCAATCAGTTCAAATTCTAAATTCACTCTCTATGTTGACTGTTTTGAAATGGGCAAAAGCTATTTAACTTCTTACCTTTCATATAGAAAACTTCATGTAATCACTTAACCATCTACTAGGAATTTTGTTAGGCAAACTTTTCAAAAACATTATTATTCTCAGGACAATTAAGAAATTGATATCAGTAAAGTACTCATCAATAATCTTCCAGACAATATATTTTTTGTTATAATAACATAGTTGTGTAAATTTGTAGTAGCATGGTTTATACACTTAATTGATGGCTGTGAAATTACTTTGCCAGATTGCACCTCTCAAGTACTCCATAGGTATGTGCATAACCAGTGTGCTGCATCACATTTTAAAAATTAGAAATGATATTCAGTTTAATTGGAGAAAGGACGTGAAGTAATAAAACGTTCAGAAAAGTAGTGAAATCTTATTGCATACAAGCTATACTGATTGCATTTCTTTGGGTTATTGTTATATTACCTTTGAGTATCCAGGTGCATCCAACAGAAATGTTCATTTTTCTGCCTGTTAATCAGCACCTGCTAAGGTGTATCTGTTTTCCTGAATAGTGTAAAATGAATTAAAATAAACATGGATACAATGCTGTTTCTACCACATAATTCCACTTTCAGTGCATTTGAAATGGCTATGTATCATTTATATTCCCTTTGTTTGTGGTTGATTGCTATAATGACACTATTGTTTAAAATGTAATTTTTATAAATTGTTCTTTGGATGCATGGTTACTATTTTCCAACATTAGACTTCCATGGCAATAAAGTATAACATGGACATCTTCTTGTGTCAGAATTGATTTTTATAAATGAGATTGCTCTGAAGACCAATCAGCTGTATGAATATTTACTTTGTACGTGTTCAGTGGGCAATCTATTCAGCTACATTGCCATAATCAAGCTTGAAATAAGGATTTCACTTTACTAAATGAAATGGGGGAAAAGTTACTATCTTTTAACAAGACACTCTATTTTTAGAGTACACTTAAGAGACTTAATCTTTTGAGATGGATTTGTCACCACCCTTATTTGACTGTTAGTGATCACTTCTGAAAGTAATCTCTTGAATAGTCAGATACTCACATATTTTATGGCAGTCTTTAAACATGCTGCGGATAAGTTATAATTACACAGTGTACTATACTTGAGACAAGGAGGGAGAATGTGAACTTCAGTGTAATTTTATAAATCGATGACTTAATCATGTGTAAAACCTATCATCACACACTTCACCATCCAATTCTCCCCAGAGGCTGCTATTCTTTTAAACTAGAAGAACTCAAAATATTTTTCTTGATTTGAATATTTAATGTCCTTTTATGGCATTTGACTTGAAGTTGATTTTAACAATATGTAGGTTAAAGTTTAATTTGAACTGTGTACATATTAAATAGGTAAAACAATTTTCTGAAACTTTTCAAACAGATATGTAACTTTTATTATATGACCTATGTACAGCTTGTCTTAAAGAATGTTATAGAAAAAATAATACTAATTCAAGAATTATTAATACTTTCATATTCTAAAAAATTCTCAGGTAAATCATTTTATAGCTATTTGCTTAGTTAAAAGGAATGGTCACCTTAGTTTCTCAAAGAACCTACTTTAAAATTGAGGTAGTATGTGGAAAACAAAAGTTATGAAACATAACATATAATAGCTCACTGTATTAGCATAAATGTGTTATGAATTACATTATAAACACATTATATGATTTACATAGTTAATTTGGCATTTAAATTAAGTACAGTGGAGAATATGGACCGGATAATTTGTTTTTATCCCCACAAATGTGTAACCTACGTATCATTAAACACATGCTCACTTGCAACTCACTCATAAACATTTAAATGTACTTATAAATGGGTAAAAATATATATATGAAAAGTAGTACTACATATGTTTGTTAATTTTTGTTGGTAAATGGCATATTCTAGTTGAAAATATATTAAGTTTTATGCTTTCTCATGTAATATATTTCAAAAATACTTTGAGGTCTACTGCCTTTTTAATAGAATGACACTTTCACAAAATAAAGAAACATTTGGGATGTGTTTGGGATTTTGTATCATACCTCTGAGATTCTGACTGGAACACTCCACCCTCAAAGCAGACTTTAAGTTCCATCCAAATGGCTGGATGAGAAAAAAGAAATTGACCCGTTCCCAAAATGGCTCTCATATGATCACTTATATCTTTTTTTTGTTTTTGTTTTTTTTGTTTTTCTCCGGTACCGGGAACGAAACTCATGACCTTGTGCTTGCCAGGCAGGCGCTTTTGCCACTGAGCTAAATCCCCAGCCCCTGATCACTTATATCTTTGTATGGTGCTGTCTGCACTTTGTAACTAAGGACAGAACAAGCAGCAAAAAAGCCTATTCTAATTCTCTTTGTGAATATGGACATACACAAAAACTCCTAAAGCTTCCCAGAGCTAAGAGAAAACTTCTCCCCATTTTTAAAATCCCCTTTGCCTGCTCCACAGTGTTCTAGGTTTTTAAACTACTTTCTTTTAGTTAAGGATGTTTTATTTGTTTGTTTTAGGTCATTTTCCACATTAACCTCCCTTACTAAGTGGTAAACTCTTTTAGAGTGGGGATCCTGTCTGATTGCTTTAAATCACCTCACAGGAAGCTTTGTAAGAATTGTATGCTCAATTTAAGTGAGGAATAAATTGATGCCAAAAAGAAGCATTTTTTCTTGCTCATTCGTTACTTGCTACCTTTCAGTGCTGTATCATTTTCCCCTTAGTGGGTCCGGGTGGGCTGAGGGCAGGATGTCTCTATTTGTGAAAGAGTTGGAGCAGCAGACAGATGAGGCTGTTACCTGACTGAGCTTGCACAGCTACCCTTTGCTTCCAATAGAGACACTTGGAAAAAGACATTTGTATTTTCTTGAGACTTATTTAATCTAAAGATACTAACATTGATTGGTATGTTAAGCTATTTCCTTTAGTTAATTAGCTTGGTCCTATATTTAGGTACCTGAACCTTAAATTTTAGAAATATACTCATAAACCTTGTTTTGGATTTTAAATAATTTTGGTTTCTCAGGAAAAGTTAATATCATTGCTTAAGGAGGTAACTTTTCTATCCACTTAGGTAATTTTCATTAAAGTGAAAAACAGAATTTTATATGTTACATTTTCAGCTTTTCTTAGAACATTTATACTCATAACTTTTGCAACCACCTACGTCCTTGGTAATCCCAGGATTGCTGTGGAGCTGCTCTGATGAGTCTCACCTAGGGGAACTTCTATGAGTCCAAATGATTTCTGTTGTAGAACTGCATGTTTGTGGTTTTCCTGGACAATTTCCCCAAATCATAGAATCAACCAACGTTTCTCTGCACACAGCAGGTACTAATTCAATTTGACTGTCACAACTGAAAATTGTGTGTTCTAGTAAGAGTTGTATTTTCAAGATCTCACTAAGGTTAGCCACGTGCCTCTGCATCTGTCTTACCTTTCTTGCAAGCATGGCTTTTGTGTAAAATCCATCCCTGTGTATTAGGTGTACAGCAGCAACTGTGGTACAGCATTATGTCTACTTGCTGAATTTTACCTTGTATTTTCATTGGGTTTCAGGAAAGTACTGCTTTACATTTTTTGACTTTTAGTTGGGAGTTTTAAAATGTGGCTGAGAGATGTGATAGCAAAGCTTGACTTGTATCCTGAAGTGAATGGGCCATCAAGAGAAAATGATACCATACAATTTTAGGGCCACATTTTGTTTTACAGCAATATAGAAATAAATTGAATTTCAAAGATTTATAAAATTTTTATACACCTTTTTAAGAAAATGGTGCTCTGCCATTAGCTTCAGTTTTCAGACATTAAGATTTTTCACAGAAAGGTATCAAACTTTAGACGTCATATCTGGGCATATGAGTCCTATTTTTTAATAGAGCCTATTTTCAGCAATCTTCTCTGATATTCCTAGGTTCTCCATTTTCCTTCCAGCAAAACTATAAGGAATGACTTAACCAACTCTTTGCTAAAGTATTGTCCAGTAGAAGCAGTTACTATATAAAACATTGTAAAATCATAGGAACTTTTTTAAAATACAAAAGTTTATATATGTTTTCATGATAGCATTTATTGTTCTATCCCTTTTGAAAAAAATTATAATATTTTTGGGAGAAAAAACCACATTTCATTGTCTGAATTTCTAATGCTCATTGCTTGGCAAAAAAAGATAAAATTCAAAATGAATTAAATTTGAATAAATTTATTAGTTAAATAAGTGATCCTTCCTTATATGTTGTTGTAATAATGCATTTCAGTACAGCCACTACAAAAACTAGAATAGAAATTTCACAATAAACTAAATATAGAGATAACATTTGACCCAATGCTACCACTTCTTGGTACATTCTGAAAAGAATTGAAGGTAGCATACTCTAAGTCTAGAGACACAGGAACACCTATGTTTGTTGCAACACCATTCTTTATAGCTAAGCTATGAAAACTACTTTGTTACCCCTCAACTGAAGAGTGAATAACAAAAATGTGGTTTGTGTTCATCCAACTTACTATGATTCATCCATAAAGAAAGAATGAAGTCATGTTATTTTCAGGAAAATGATGGAAATTAAAATCACCATATTAAGTGAAATAAGTCAAACTCAGACATACTCTGATATCACTTGTTTTCTCATATTTGGCATCTCAATAGAAAAGATGGCATGAAAATGGACAGGAGATAATTAGAGAAAAGGAGAGGGAGAAGAGGAAGAGCGAAGGAAGGTTAAAGAGGTAACTGTAGAAGGAAGGTTATCAAAGTACATGCACCAAATGAAACCCACTATTTGTATTACATATTAAATTATTTTAAATCCTTCCAAATCTGTGGTGTTTTTCCCCTGCAAGGGAACATTTGGAAATTTTAGAAACATTTTCAGTTGTCCTAACTGGAGAAGGTTGCTCTGGCACTAAGTGTGTTGAAGCCAGGTATGGTATAATGCACAAGAAAATCTCCACAACAAAATGTTGTGTAACCTGAAATATCATTAGGACTTAGATTGAGAAGTCATACATTGAATTATTTATTCACATTTTCAAGAAATTAAATAAAGTTTTATTCTGCTGTAGTTATTAACTTCCATGAATTGATCTTATGAGCTAAACAGAATATTCAAGAAGTGTACAATGGAATTTGCGACATATTTTTCTAAAAATCAACTTCTGAACTGGATTTTTAAGTAGTTGGCAATTCTGGAGAGGTTGAATTGTCCTACGAGTAGTTGAAAACTAATGCAAAATGAACTTGTCTCTGGCCTGAGCAGTAGTTACTAATTATCTATTGGGTCAGTTTGTTGCAGAAGAATGCAGATAAGTTAATAATGCTTCCCAGGAACTTGCCTTGAATTTGTTTTACACCCACAGAAATGTCCACTCCTGATCCTGACCTGGCTTAAGTGCCATTGATCACAAGAAGCAGGGATCAAAAGAAGGTGAAAAGATTCTCTTTAAATCATCATCACTATTGTGTCAACAGTGTCAAAGGCAGCTTTTCCCGCCAGCAGGTCAGCACCAGTGTCTTTATTCTGGAAGGACAGCTTATAAATTAAGCAGCTGACCTTTGTGTCAGTCAATCGACATTGGACCATCCAGGACTGCCAAAACCATTAACTTTGAGCAATGGCCACTTGACCAAAAAACAAATGCAGTATTTATAAACCTTTCATTGTCGTTTACCAAAATCTCAATGACAATGCACGTTTCTTATTTTCTCTTACTCTTTAAAAAGGAAGGAAATGATGATTAATAGCCTAGGACATCAAATGTGAAGAATTCAATGACTCAGAAGTCAAAGGATATAAAAAATAATAATTCCAAATAATGTTACCATCTTATAAGTTTCTGCATTAGGGAACAATATAAAAAAGTAAGAACTATGCAACATTCAGTAATTTTTTTTCCTATTTTCTTAAAGATAGATGAAGAACTAAGTTCTTGGGTAACCAAATGAACTCTATTAGTTGGTAAAAATAGTGGATGATGTTGAGGAATGCCAGCTTTTCATCATCCAGTTAAAATGTTTCTGCAGTTTTCATTGTCTAAAATAAATGAGAATCTCAGTCAATTTTTTCATCTATAACTAAAATGTGATATGCAGGGAAAGATGCCATTTTTAAATTAGTCTCTTCAACCATGACAAACATAAGAAATTAGAACCTAAATATTAATATTAGCATAAGTAATATCCAATCTCTATGTTAGGAAACATGTCTCATTTAATACAAGTACTGCCTTCCCATAGGACACTTAGCATGTAGGACACATGAGAACAAATAGAGCACAGAGAAAGCCCTGATCACAGGCAGCTAATAATACTGGGAAAGATGTTTGTATAAATTATAACTCCAATGAGAAACAAAGGGCATGCTTAAATTAGCATCACTGGGGAAGTGTTTATTTGCAGGTGGACTTATTACCAAGAAGGGGGCAATGTATAAGGAAAGACAGACAGAGAAAGCATTAGCAGTGTGCAGAAGGCACCAACCTTGGTCAGAATATAAAGCGGTAGGGGAATTCTCCTCAATTGCAATAATAGAATCATTAGTATTACTGCCTTAAAAATAGCAGCAAAGTTTTCACAAAACTTGCAAGAATTAACATGTTAAACTTATTGTCTAATTTGTCTTCAACTTCTACCTAGTTTCCCATTTTTTGGTATGTACAAAGAGAACTTAAGTAGATTGAAAGAGGCAAAAAAAAAAACTTTTGTCTAGAATATTTTATTTTTAGTACTTGTTTGTGGATTTTCTGTGTCCTTTTGTTAAGTCTGAGTAGCACTTTTACATATTATAGTGGTGGATACTGTGATACACAGTCTAGATTCTCCTGTAGGAATGGCGGATATATTCTATGCTTACCTAAGACTTCAGCTGTCAACCCACAGGTGAGTTTATCTTTTTCAAATATGGCTAATTTCCCCAAACTATATGTCCTATCTAGAGTGTCCAGATCCATTGATTTATTAATACCCTGTATAAAAGCCTGGATGAACTTGTCTTTGAAATCAGGACAACTCAAAAGAATCATTTCACCCAGGTCTCCCAGAGAGAGATAACTAAAGCCTCTACTGAGACTGCATCACTGCTCAACTTCAACTTGTGTTTAACCTCGCTTCTGCTGCTTTCCCATCACCAGAGCTAATCTATGATGCTCCTCAGTCAATATCCTGCCTGAGTATAGCATTTCAAAAGTCTGATTCCTGGGGAGCTCAACTAGGAACAATAGAGGCCAGCAGTCGTCTGAGAAAGCAGACTAGAGATGGAAGTTTGTGAGAAGATCCCTTACAGCTCAGCTAGCAGTGACTCTGTCCCTGGCACAAAGTATCAGTGCAGTCATTTAAACTTTCCTCTGGGACCCCATTCCTGTAGAAGCGACCACACTATTTGGTGTGATGGTATCCATTCTGTGAGAGATACCAAAAAAGGCAGCTATAAAGATATCTAACTACGTGGGTATCCTTAGTGTCATAGCTTTAGGAAAAGAAAAGGAAAGATTCAAAATAATGACAATTAAGAGCTAAGCAGAAGGTGTAGGAAAGCAGACATGGTTGTACATTCCTGTAATCCCAGAACTCAGGAAGCTGAGACAGGATTGCTGTGAGTTCAAGGCCGATCTGAGATACAAAGTGAGTTCAAATCCATCCTGAACTGCACAGTGAAACCTTATGTCAAGAAGATAAATAAAGAAAGAAAGAAAGAAAGAAAGAAAGAAAGAAAGAAAGAAAGAAAGAAGAAAAGAAAGAAAATATAGATGACATGTAAATTTCGAGGTTTTTAATTCCCTCAGTAAAGTTGTAAATCTGGAGTCTCAGGGCAAAAGTTTACCATCAGAATGACAGAGTTCCAAAAAGGATTTAATTCTCAACACATGTCACCTGTGATATAACTAAGGCTCTGATACAAAGAAGGTGAGTTGATACACAGAATGGAGACATCTGGATTTATTGGACCTGTGCACTTTGGAATCAAACTCCTCTGATACCTGAGAGTTAACAAAGAAACTTACTCCATTTTGGAATAGCTCACTGCAGTGAGTTAGTGGCTATTTAGGGCTAGCTATTCTTCCTTGTTTGAAGATGGTAAAAGAGTTTTCTCGTGCCCATTAGCATGTGTCACAATGTCAAGATCTGGCCCTTCTTGCCCTCTAGGATGAAGTCATAACACAACCCAGGAGAAGAAAATGTGATCCGGATGAGGAAGCAAATGGCCAATACAACAAAGAAACTGTGGGTCCTAGTCAACACATAATTGCATGGAATGGAGAATTGAAAGTGTTTCATCAGGAACATATTTTGAGAAAAGAAAAGAGATAAGAAGGAAAGTCATCATTTTGGTAGGATTAATAGGATCTGATCACTGGTGAAACCACTGTGGAAATCAGTTTGGAGATTCCTCCGAAAACTAGGTTTAGAGGTCCCATTCAACCCAGCTATCCCCCTGCTGGGTATTTTCCCAGAAGATCTAAAAACATCATATCACAGTGATATATGTGCACCTATGTTCATAGAAGCACAATTTGTAATTGATAAAATGTGGAAGCAACCCAAATGTCCATCCACCGAGAATTGGATAAGAAAATTGTGGTACTTTTATATAATGGAATATTACTCAGCTACAAAGAAAGATAAACTCGAGGCCTTTGTATTTAAATGGTCACAACTAGAGACCATACTCATAAGTGAAATAAATCAAACATACATGTGCAAGCACTGCATTGTGTCACTAGTGTAAAACTTGAAAGAGTTAATTTAAACTCAGAGGTATGATAGACACTGTGAAATGATAGGAAACCACTGAAGAGTAAAGGGCTTCTGGGATGTGGGAAAAGAGAAGGGAAAGAAGGAGAAATTTTGTATGTATGTATATACAGGATAGTTAACATGGCTGTTCTTCTGTCTTCTATTTCTATGCTGAAAGAAACTGTCAATGAGTCTTTGGTTGACCAGTATTGCATGTCTATATCTGTTTTCATGAGAAGCCACTTTGAAGATATCAATATGTAATACAACCACCATTGTTAATTCCCTACCACTTTGTTTGTAACTCTGTATTGTCTGTATTGTGCTTGTGATATGTTGTAAAATGTTGTATGTCTGTTAATGTTTCCCTCCTTTTATCTTTAAAATAAAAAAAAATAGGATCTGATCATCAGAAATACACAATAGGGGGAGGAACAAATATGTTTAACTTCCCCGTGTCACTCAAACTCACTTATTTTCTTTCTTTAAATTTTGACGGTGAGTGGGCAAATGCAACAACCCTGACTTAATAAGAAGATGAAAGCTCAGGGCTCAAATTTCCCAGGGACTAGGGTGCATATTGCATCATGTGAACAGACAAGAATGCTAGAAAATTGTGAGGGGAGCCTAGAATTAATAACAAAGGAGAAAAACAAAAGGAATATTTGTAGCTCTAAGACCACTCACAGTAGTTGTATCAGTCTGTAGATTTTTTCAGTAGTCCTACCTTCTGAAACATTCCCAGAGAATGGGACTTGCTAGATTCCATTGCTAATTTTACCTTGAATGTCTGAATTCATATAAGAAGATTTACATTTGGTGTAAAGAGAAAGCATCTCCCAGATCCCCTATCATGAATATATCATGATCAAGTTGGCTTTACCCCAGGCATGAAAGGGTAATTCAGCACACTAAATCAATAAACATAACGCATTGCATACACAGAAACAAGGACAACAATTACTTCATCATTTCAATCAGCACAGAAAGAGCTTGTGGGATGGTGGAGTGGTAAGAAGCAGAGAACAGCCTCTCTGAGATTTGGAGTCCAGATGCTGGAATGTAGCAACATAAGGAAGACAAGGAGGGAAGTGGGTCACTGGGACCTAGCAATGATCTGAAGCGAGAATTGGAGCCCAGGGGCAGGGATATAACTCAGTGACACAGCACCTGCTTGGCAAGTACAAAGTCCTGAGTTCAGTTCTCAGTAGAAAAATGAAAGAATTGAAGCCAGCGGGGAGAGTAAAAAGAGGGACCTCAACACAGCGAGGTGGAAAATAGTGCTTTCTTCCTGAGCCCGAGCTTGTGGCATAAGAAGGGTGGCAAGTACCTGCAGAAGCAAAGCAACTACTGGCAATCCAAGATGGCTCTGCAGAAAAAATGTGCCAGGGGAATGGATTGGTGGATGCTGCAGACTGCAGTGGGTAGTGAGTTATCTGGATTCAGATGTTCCCTAACAGAGAGTGATTGGCCAGTTGCCCTTTTAGAAGAGGGTCAAAACTCAGATCAGCTGGGGTTGGCTTCATCTAGTGGCTCCCAGTGTCAGGGTGAGGTACAGCTGAGTTCAAGCCAACAGGAGGTCAGGGAGCCAAGTTTCAGCCTGCACGGATCTGAGTTCAAGCTGGAAGGGGGCACCTGGAGTGTTATGAGCTGCACAACTTGGGTCCCAGCCTCACAACCAGAAACTAAAGGTGCAGGCTTGCTGGGACTACCCACCACCCTGCTGTAATTCTACTGCTGTCTTGCTGGGCTCTGCCTGCTCCCTCTGTCTACCAATGATAGCAGAGACATGCACTGAAGGGGATTTTTTCATTTTTCTGCTCTTCCTTTGGTTTTTCCTCTTTTTCTTGCTCATTCTTGCTTTCATATGTGTGTGAACCTCATCTCTAGTTATTTTGTTGTAGGTTTGTTCTGTTCTTATTCCTGTTTCTTCCTTCTTTTTTCCCTTTTGCCTTCTTTAGTAGTTTCCAAAAGTGCACATAATCTTCCTTTGTCCTCCAGACTTGCTTCTAATGTCTTTCTCTTCTTCTATTTCTCTGTTTTTCTCCTAACCCCTTTTAAAATTTCTCCCCTGAGGGTAAATCACCATATTGAGGGGATATTTACTGTATACAATTTTCTGGTCTGTTTCAGATTTTGTTCTATAACTACAAATCCTGTTCATATTATTAAAGGTGGCAAAATAATAGTTACCACAGTTTGTTATTTTCTAGGATTGTTTGATGTTATTGTTATTACTTATTGCACTACTTATTCAAGGAGATGTAACTGTTCTAATCAGTTGTTCCTCCTTAAATGAAAAGACAGATACTGCCAGAGTGTCATAAGTAATGCTATAGTCCAGAGCCAAAGAACCAGGGATAAGCCAAATAGGTAGCAACTTCTAATAGTCAATAAATTGAAGAGGTAAGATCTTCAAACACACTCAATCCAAAAGCAAGCTACACCTGGAAAACAACTCTTGAAAGTAGTTTTTGATACTGCCAATAAAGCTAACTACAGTAAGAAATTTACAAGCATCAATGCAGGAAATAAACTAAAAAAAAGAAAAATAAAATAAGAGACACAGAAGCAAGATGCAACCTCAGAATTTCAGATATCCAATGGCAAACTCAAGGGGCAATGAAGTAGAACAATTTGAAAGCCCACCAACTGATGAATATATAAGGAGGATGTGTTTTTTTTTATATATAGTGGAATATGATCACCATAAAGAAAAATAAATAAGAGACATGTCTAGGTAAATGGACACACCTTGAGACCATACTCTTAAGTGAAACAAATTGGAGACATTTAAATAGCAATTTCTCCATTGTAAGAAAGCAAAAGTGTAAATAAGGACCAAATACATATAATACATATCATGAAATAGGAGGAAAATATTAAAATGAGAATGGTAACTAGGAAGAGGAAAAGAAAAAGGAAGAGGTGAGAAAAAAAAGAGAAAAGAAGGAAAAATTGAAACAAAGCTTTTGCAAGAAAGGAAGGAGAAGACGGGGTAAAGGGAAGTGATAGAAATGGGGAAATAGAATTAAGATATATCACGTACAGGTACACATTTCCTATCATAAATGTTATCATTATGTATATCTAAAATTCATAAAGTTTAATCAAGTAAATTAGACAAAGAAGCATAACTATTGCTTGGTTTCTCTTGTATAAGAAACCCAAAATATAGAAAATTAAGGAAACATATAGAAAATAGATCAAGTGGAGGGAGATTTTATGGAGATGCGAAGGGGATCTAGGGATAAGGAGAGATAAGGGATGGAGGAGAAAAAGAAGTGAAAAAGGTAACTACAGCATGTATATGTACCAATTCCCCAAAGAGAATGTAATTATTATGTATTGCAAACATCTACTAATAAAAGAGTTAAAAATATAGATTGAGAAGAGAAAAGGGGAAGAATGAACTTTCTGGGATAATTATAAGTACATAGCTCTTCAGCATATGCCAGTCAGACTTGGAGATTATTTTGTTAACCCACAGGTGCCGTGTTCAAAGTTATGGCTGGGGGCCTCAGCAGCTACCCACCACACCCTTAGTGTGTCTGCCTGGATGGGGCTGAACCCCAGACATTTTCAGGAAGCCCGGTGAGTCTCAGCTATTCCTCCCTAACCAGCGTGCAAGGTAGGCAAAACCTCAGGCACCCTCTGGGACCTCAGTGGCTACCCACCACACACAAAGTGTGTTGGCCTGGGCTGGGCTGAGCCCCAGATATCTTCAGGAAACCTGGAGAGTTACAGCTTGGCAACCCTGACCAGCATGTAAGGCAGGGAAAAAACTGGACATACTCTCGAGCCTTGGAGGCTCAGTGCCACAACCATAGTGTGTCTTCTGGAGCTGGGCTGAACCTCAGGCACCTTCAAGAACCCTGGTGAGCCACTCTAGTGCCTCCTCTACTAGGCTATGAGGCACGTGGAACCCTGGACAACTTCTGGGGCTTTGGTGGTCGCTGACAGAACAAGTAACCCCCCCCCGGGAGTTCAGCTGAAACCTGGACATAGCAGCTTCAGGGAGATCACCCTCACCCCTCCCCTTTCATTGAGGGAAGTAGACTGTCCTGGGCAATATCTGAAGCCTTGGTGAACATGACCTGCATTCGCCCTACTCTTGTGGAAGCTGGGCCAAACCCTAGACAGTCTCAGGAATGACAATGATCCTCCCTTGCCCTTCCCACACATGCCTGGGAGCCAACTGAATGCAAGAAAGGTCAGGATCATCTGGGACCCCACCTTACCACCACTCACCAGCACAGGAGCTACACTGAGCACTGGGGATCTTCAGACTCTCACCCTTCCACTCACACATAATCAGGACAATGAGACTGCACAACAGGGAGTCTCTGGATCTTCAAAAATGACAAAACGAAGGTGCAAAATGCAATCCCAGACCTCCACACTACCCAAAACAAGTCTGGGAAACATCCACACAGAAGAACCTGGAAGTCATACACCTGAAATTTCTGAAATGATAGCAAATGAAGTAAAGAAGCAACTCCATCAGGCCATAAAAGACATAAGATCAGAAATAACGTCTCAGGTGAGAAAAGAAATAACAACAATAATGCAAGAAATATTCAGCCTATCCAAAGATGACAAAGAGAAGAAAATAGAAGAGCATAGACAGCTCATGGAAATCTTCAGGGAACAGTATAGAAGAGAACTAGAAGGCATGAAACAGATGCAAACAGATATCCAGGAAATTATAAATTCAACGGAAAGCTTGCAAAAGCACCTGAATGAAGCTGAAGATAAGATTTTCAGACCTTGAAGACAGCATTGCCACTAATAAATGTGAAAGGAGGGATCTCTTAAAAACAAGGAACCAGGAAATATCAATTCAACAACTGCAAGATGAAGCAAAGAGAAACAATGTCAGATTAATAGGTATTAATGAAACAGCAGGTGTCAACAAAAATGACATAAAAAGACTATTTGCAGAAACAATAGCAGAAAACTTCCCAGGCATGGAAAAAGATTTGGAAAACCAGATAAGTGAAGCATACAGAACTCCAGTTAATCATAACCAAAATAAATCTACACCCACACATATAGTGATCAAGATCCCAGAAATTCAGAAAAAGCTCAGATTATTAAAAGCTGTTAGAGAAAAGAAACAGATCACCTATAAAGGAAAGCCTATCAGAATCATGGCAGACTTCTCAACACAAACCATCAAGGCAAGAAGAGCTTGAAGTGAAGTACTTCAGGTACTGAAAGAAAACAACTTCCAACCCAAACTGATGTACCCTGCAAATCTATACCCTTTCAAATTTAATGGAGAAATAAACTATTTTCATTATAAAGAACAATGGAAGAAATACATGAGCACCAACCCAATCATACAAAGAGTATTAAAAGATATTCTAGAAAGAGATAAAACAGACTGCAACTTCAAGAACAACAACAAAGAGGAACCACAAAGCAGAGCAAGCAATTAAACAGAGGGAAAAAGGAGAATCCAACAGCAGGAAAATAACCTGACAAACATAAGCCAGTACATATCAGTTATAACTAATGTAGATGGTCTCAGTGCACCAACCAAAAGAAGGAGACCAGCAGAGTGGATTAGAAAACAAAACCTAACTATATGCTGCATACAGGAAACACATTTAACTCAAAGGGAAATTCAAAGACTGAAAATTAAAGGATGCAAAACACTACTCTATGCAACAAAAACCCAGAAAAAAGTGGGTTTAGCTACTCTCTTTGCAGACAATGTGAACTTCAAACGAAGAGCAATCAAAATAGATAAAGAGGGTCATTACATACTTGTGAGGGGGAAGCTTCAAGAATAAGAGATAACAATCATAAACTTCTATGTACCAAATATACAAGCACCCACCTATATAAGACAAATTCTACATTGTTTTTTTTTTTTGTTTTTCTTTTGGGTTTTTTTCTGGTACCAGGAACCAATCTCATGATCTTGAGCTTGCCAGGCAGGCACTGTGCCACTGAGCTAAATTCCCAGCCCCAAAGACAAATTCTAAGAGACATGAAAAATGAAATAAGAAGCAACACAATCATAGCAGGGAATTTTAACACACCATTGTCACAAAGAGATAGATCAACTAGACAAACAATTGGGAAAGAAATAACAACTTAACCAAACATGTGAACACATGGACTTAGTAGACCCTTACAGAGTGTTCCAGCCAACAGCACCAGAATACACATTCTTCTCAGCTGCAGAGGGGACGTTCACCAAAATAGACCATATACTGGTACATAGAACATGTTTAAGTAAATGCAAAGGAATTGAAATTGTCCCATGTATACTATAAGATGATAGTGCAATGAAATTGGAAATTAATGACAAAAGAAAACACAAAAACTCCATAAACAGTTGAAAATTAAATAATATCCACTTGAACAACCAATGGGTCATGATGAAATCAAAGTAGAGATTAAATACTATTTACAATCAAGTGAAAATCTACATAAAACCTACAGGAACTTGTGGGATGCAATGAAAGCCATCCTCAGAAGGAAATTTATAGCAGTGAACTTCCACCTCAGGAAAACAGAACAGGCACAAATAAACAATCTTATGCAGCACCTCAAGTTGCTAGAAAAGGAAGAGCAAATCAAATTCAGAGCCCAAAGAAGGCAGGAGACAATAAAGCTCAGGGCAGAAATTAATGCAATGGTGACTAAATAAACAATGCAAAGAATTATTGAATCAGCAAGCTGGTTCTTTGAAAGAATAAATGAAATAGATAAACCCTTAGCCAAGCTTATCAGAAAAATAAAAGAAAAAACTGAAATACACACAATAAGGAATGAAAGGGATGAAATCACTACAGATCCTGAAGAAATTCAAAAGGTCCTCACTACCTATTGTGAAAACCTTTACTCTCATAGGATGGAAAACACAGAGGAAATGGACAGATTTCTAGA
>NW_004955407.1:4651389-4668069 GCF_000276665.1 Chinchilla lanigera
ATCAATGCAGAAAAAGCCTTTGATAAAGTCCAATACTCATTCATGTTGAAAACCTTAGGGAAAATAGGAATAGATGGCCTTTACCTCAAGCTGACCAAAGCCACCTATGATAAACCAACAGCTAACATCATACTAAATGTCAAAAATTGAAAGCTTTCACTTTAAAATCAGGAACAAGACAAGGTTGTCCACTGTCACCACTCCTATTTAATATAGTTCTGGAAATACTGGCTAGAGCAATTAGACAAGAGAGAGAAATAAAAGGAACAAGGATAGGAAAGGAAGAAGTGAAATTATCATTATTCACAGATGATGTGATACTTTACATAGAAGATCCCAAAAACTCCACCAAAAGGCTCACGGATTTAACAATCAAATTCAGTAGCACAGCTGGATACAAAGCTAAATCAAAAATCAATAGCATTCCTGTACACAAGTAACAAACAGACTGAGAGAGAAATTAGGAAACCACACCTTTCACAATAGCATCTAAAAGGATGAAATACTTATGAATCAATCTAACAAAAGAAGTAAAAGATCTATACAGTGAAAATTATAATACTCTGAAAAGAGATTGAAGAGGATATCAGAAAATGGAAAGATATTCCTTGCTTATGGATAAGAATAATCAACATTATGAAAATGGCCATACTCTCAAAATTGTTGTACAGATTCAATGCAATCCCAATTAAAATACCATTAGTATACCACACAGACCTGGAGAAAACATTCCTAAAGTTTGTCTGGAACCAGAAGAGGGCTAGAATAGCAAATACAATCTTGGGAAACAAAGGAAAGACAGGAGTCATACAATTCCTGACTTCAAATTATATTACAAAGCCCCTATGATAAAATCAGCATGGTACTGGCACAAAAACACACCTGAAGATCAATGGAACAGATTAGAAGATACAGATACAACTACAAACACACTTGGTCACCTTATCTTCAACAAAGGGGCCAAACATGTTCAGTGGAAGGAAGATAGCCTCTTTAATAAATGGTGCTGGAAAAAACTGGCTTACCACATGCCAAAGACTAAAACTAAACCCATGTCTTTCACCATGCATTAAATTAAGTCAAAATGAATCAAAGATGTAAATATTTTTTGTTTGTTTGTTTTTCCGGTACTGGGAATTGAACTCATGACCTTGCGCTTGCCAGGCAGACGCTGTGCCACTAGCTAAATCCCCAGCCCCTAAAGATGTAAATATTAAACAGAAACACTAAATTTATCGCAAGAGAAAATAGGTAAAAATCTTGACGACATTGGGGCAGGCAGAGAGTTCATGAACAAAAACCAAACAGCACAGGAAATCCTTCAAAGAATCAACAACTGAGATGTCACCTTATTGAAAAGTTTTTGCACATGTAAAGAAATCACCAAGAAAGTAAAAAGAAAACCCACGAATTATGAAAACATTTCAGCCAACTGCCCCTCAGACAAAGGACTTCTATCTAGGACATATTTAGAATTTTAAAAAAATCAGTCCCCCCTAATTCAAAGACGCAATCCAAAAATGGGCATCTGGGATGAATACACACTTCCCTAATGAAGAGATACTAATGGCAAATAAATACATGAAAAAATGTTCAGCATCATTGGTCATTTGAGAAATGCAAATTAAAACAACACTGAGATTCCATCTCATCCCAGAAAGAATGGCTATCATCAAGAAATCAACCAATAACAAATGCTGGAGAAGCTGTGGGGAGAAAAGAACCCTACTCCACTGTTGGTGAGAGTGTAGATTAGTGCAACCACTGTGGAAATCAATTTGGAGATTCCTCACAAAACTAGGATTGGAAGTCCCATTTAACCCACCTATTCCCCTTCTGGGTATTTTCCCAGAAGAATTGAAGACATCATACCACAGCGATATATGTGCACCCATGTTCATAGCAGCACAATTTGTTATAGCTAAATCTTGGAAACAACCCAGATGCCCATCCACTGAGGAATGGATGAAAAAGTTTTGGGATTTTTATGCAATGGAATATTACTCAGCTATTAAAAAAGATAAACTCTACGCTTTCCTAAGTAAATCGATGCAACTTGAGACCACACTCATAATTGAAATAAATCGGACCCTAATGTGTAAACATTGTACTGTCTCCCTAGTGTAAGAATCTGAAAGAGTAAATAATTTAATTTAGTTAGATTGAGAATAAATTATTAGATTAATATAAATTATTAGATGGATAATATAAATAATTGTCATATTCAGTTGATTTTGCTGGTGTCTCTGTTGCAATTAAATCATAGTTCAGTATTTCCCTATGCCTAGCTGCTTCATTATGACCATAGAAGTTGAGCCCAAGAATGCTCTCTAATAAAATCTAGTACTCCATCTCCATAGCAGAACCTCTTTTATCGAGGGAACCCATAATGCAAAGGTAAAATAGATGATAAGAAAGGGAAAGAAATTGCTCAAAGGAAGGAAAGACTGGGATGAGGGAAAGAAGAAAAAAGAAAAAAGGAAGGCAAAACATAAATATTTATATGAATAGCTGCAATAACTGTATTGCTGATGTCTGATGGTGTATTGAAATGAACAGTCAATGCTTACAATTTTTAACGTACTGATCGACTTTGCATACTTGTGTCTGATGGTGTGAGCAACTGATTTCAAGGTAACAGTATGCAATGGAATTACAGTGGTGAACTCCTACCATCTTGTCTACTGAAACTCTGTATTATCTCTAATGTTTTATTGAAGAATTATTTTCTTATTCTCTATAATGGTTTAAGCAATCTGTCATTCTTATATCTGGTAATCTGAGTAATGTAATTGAGGATAGCAAACCGCAATGTAACAACCACTTTTGATTTGTATTATTTTGTCTTGAGGTCCTGTATCACTTTGAATGTTCTTGCTTTGATTTGTTTATGTTCATGATACTGGTATGCTGCTACTGTTCTATTTGTTTGTTTGTTTCTCATATACTACTCCTTTAAAATTAAAAAAAAAAAAAATAAAGTTATGGCTGGTTCATGGAGGAACCCACTATTGACAATAACTGCACAGCTTTAAAAGTCTGGTGTTCTTACACTGATTGATAATAAATAATTGTCTTATATTCAGTTCATTTTGCTGGTATCTCTGTTGCTATTAAATCATAGTTCAATGTTTCCCTATGCGTAGCTGCTTCATTATGACCATAAGAGCTAAGCTCAAGAATGCTCTCTAATAAAATCTAGTACTCCATCTCCAGAGCAGAACCTCTTTTTTTCAAGAGAACCCATAATGCAAAGGGTGATGAAATATATACTTGTATCATTAGGTGGAATTACAATACATATTCTTAAAATATCACTAAAACCCTGTATTTCCAAATTTTCACAATAACGCCCTACAAAGAATTGTTACTCCACATTTATTTAAATTGCTATACTATTGTCACTTTCCATTTTCTCACAATGAATGCTTAATACTATTTACTTTTATTTTATAATTTTTCTACTTGATGCTGTATATTTCAATTTGCAACTTTCATATTATGTAGAACATTTTTGTTTATACTGATAAATAATAATACTACAGAAGTGAATGAGCTCTAGAATTTATTCTTTGTACCAGCCTTTCAACCTATTCCAAAGTCAAATGAAATTAGTTTTTAACCACATTTTTCAGAAATACTGTAACTAAATTTAAAATTGAAAAGGAGAGTTGAACAGAAATGTTGTGCACAACACAGAAAAAAAGAGTAAAATAAGTTGAAAGAAAGGAGCATGTTTTGCGTGAACAAAGTTAATGAACATAAAACCAATAGTTAATTTGTCTCTTCCTTAGAATGTCTGAATTATATGCTTTGCTCTGTTGAAAACTATGTTCACTCTAGTTTTCATTTGGTATTCTCTTTTTTTGCTTGTTTGAAGAGCAAGTTTATTACAAATAAATGCAACTGTTTTGTTAAAACTAAAATGTACATATTTGAGGCAAGTGCTGAAAATCTCTAAATTTGACCAACTATAACTCTTGATAAACTAATGTAACAATAAACGACTGCTCTTATAGCACAATACATTTGCCTTGTTAATACTTATGATTATGTTTGTTGTGTTGAAATATAGAGCTGGATTTTGGTGTGACCACACTAGTTGGACAGCAGTTATTTTTAACCAGGGGTCAAGATGACAATAATCACTTTCTATTTTATAAAACACTTTAACATGCAGCAAATCACACAGTTAAAATTAGAAAATTTCTTAAATTGTTAAATATTTTATCTTGAAAAATATTTCTACTCCTGGAAATGTTTTCCAATTCACTCTTGAAACCATATAAGTTTATGACAGATATATTTACCACAATTTTCCACATGAAGTACTTTTTTAAAAAAATATTGTTTTGTTTTTGCCTATTCATAAATTGTTTTGTTTTCTTTGATCCATATAACTGTTTAAACCTGGCTTCCCAAAGTTGTTGCACATGATTTTCCTACTATATTACCTTTTCTGCATTCAGTTGTGTTAATTTCTCACCTTTTGTTTCTTCTTTTATTTATTTGTTTATTTTTTGCTTTACTTTGGATTTAATTTTCTCTTTCTGATTTTCTAAATCAGAAACTTAGATTTTTAATTTAAGATTTTTCTCCTTTGCTAATGTAAACATTCAACATTATAAATTTTCCTCTACATAGTTGACTCCACATGTTTAAATACATTATACTTTTATTTTCATTTAAATCAGAATATATTAAATTTATCCTGAGATGTTTTGGTTCCACTGATTATTTTAAAGTGTGTGACTTAGCCTACAAGTATAGGGGGATCTTCCAGTAATATTTCCCTTATTGGTTCTGGTTGTTTGAGAACATATTTTGTACACTTTGTGCTCTTTCGCATTTTTTAAGAAAGTTCATATGACCCAGGATATTGTATATGTTGGTGGATATTCTGTATCGGCTTGAGAAGACTGTACATTCTGCTGCTGTGAGATGACGTATCCTATGAAAGGCAATTAGATTCAGTTGACTGATGGTACTTTTCAGTTCAATTATGTCCTCAGTGAGGTTCTGACTGCTGACCTTTCCATTGCAGATAAACAGAACAGAGCTTACATCTCCAACTACAGTCATGGATTTCTTTATTCTTCCTGGTAGTTCCACCGCACTACTGATGAGGAATGTGCAACGTTATAGAGAAATAACTCGCTCATGGGCCAGGAATGTAGCTCAGCAGTACAAGTGCCTGCCTGGCAAACGCAAGGTCTCGAGTTCGATTCCCGGTACAAAAACAAAAAAAAAGTTATTTTGGGGCTAAGGATTCAGCTCAGCGGCACAGTGCCTGCCTAGTAAGAGCAAGGTTGTGAGTTTGATTCTAGGTACTGGAAAAAAAAGAAATAACTTGCCCGTGATCCCATGATCCCATAGTGATTCAGTTTATATTCTAAAAGGGTAATGGGAGAAGTAAATTATTCACCAATTAATAATACTTGTTTACATATTTAGAAATAAATAAAACTGTGGTTTATATGGGGAGTGGGTTAACTAGTTCCTCCACAAACGTTATGTCCACATGGATTTTGGTCTTGTTTGGTTTAAGAGTCTGCTATATGAATATAAGGCATGAAGTCTTTCTGAATTAGCATGATCCATAAGCTCAATAAGCTCAATTATTGTTGTCCTCAGAAGGAAAAGCACAAAAACATTTGAGACACAGAAAGCACATGTGTGGATAGAAATAGAGATCGGAAAAATTCTTTATAAGCCAAGGATAACTAAGGATTGCCTAAAGCTACAAGAAGCTACGAGAGAAGCATAAGACAGATTCTCTCTCACAACCTGTGGGAGGACCCAACCCCTCCAAACTTGATTTTGGATTTCTACCCTCTAAACTTTTAAAAGGGTAAATTTTGGTTGTTTTAAGTGACCCTCTTTGTGGTAATTTGGTATGGTATTCCTAGGAAACCAAAACAACTTTTCAAATATTTCACAAATTGCGTAGCTCAGTTATAAAGTGAGCTAAATCGTTTCTGCATTTCCTTACTGAAACACTGACCTGAAAAAGTCACAGAAAAACTGAAACAAAATAAAATGGCTTCACATATGTTTTAATTAAACATAATCAAGAATATTAGATCCTAATTTTACAAAATTGCTTCATGTTCTTTTACTCACCTTATAATATATTGGTCTTTAGAAAGTAGATTTCAATTAGCAAAACAGGAACAACTTCATAATGTTCTTATTCAAAATCTGCGATTATCTCATTTATGTTGGTTTATTGTCAGTGCTCCTCACTAGAATATAAGCTCCATGGATTGTAGGTTATAGTATTAATCCTGTTTGTTGCTATAAATCAAATATCTAGCACATGGTGTAGCACATAACTGATCAATAAGTCTTTAAATAAAAAAGTTTGATTTCAAAAGAGAGGTATATAGCATAGTTTAGTTATATGTAAAAATAATAATTATCTCATAATATCCAAATAACAGAGATAGCACAATAATGTATCTATCAAAATATATCACAGATTACAAGGTGACCCTATCACTGGGATATCACCATTGGACAATAAGAATTCATGGACTAAACTGTAATCAAACTGACAGCAGATTTCTATACTGTATCATTTTTATGGTTGCACTGTGAACATTGTTATTATTATTATAAAATTTTCTTGGCCTAAGAGCATCAGTAAAAAATATCTTGTTAAATAATTTGAACATTTTGATAAAGAACCTTATACCATAGCTTGGAGAGAATGTAGCATTGATTGCTAATATTCATGGAAAATGAGTCATTTGTTTGTCCTCATTTCATGCACAGAATTCACCATGACATCAGTGGGAGCTCTTTACAACAATAACTTTGTGCCAGATAATAAATTACATTCCCTTATATTAAATTAAAATGTGCGTATTGGGTAGGCTGAATTTTAAATTTCCATGACAAATGGGAATTTGGACTCTAAAATATATATAAATAAAGCTCAATTGAATACAGAAAACTAATGCTGTGGATATTTTCCTTTTCTTTATGTCAGGTAACAAATAGTCTAAACTTATAATATGAAGAATTTCTATCAGAGTGCTGATTTTTCTTTCTAAGAAGAATCTCCTAGTGCTAATGTATTTCTACATTATTTTGGATACTGGATATACATGAAATATTTCCTACATGTATAAGAACATAAGAAAAATATAACAAAAGAAAGCAAATGAAATTAAACAACCTAACAGCCCTCCCCTCAACATGTAAATGTAACTCAGAATTTCAAAACTGTTTGTTTGTTTGTTTAACAAGGCCTCCGTGGTATCTAAATTGAGTCAGTACAGCCATTCCATTCATTCTAGGATGGTAATAGGGCCCCTTCCACAGAAGTCTAACAAAAGTCAACATTTCCTGAAAAAAAACAGATAAAGCCTTTAGATTTTCTTTTATCACCATCATAAAACATTGGCTATAGGTACAAAATGGTGTGTCTTTACTGTTTTATCAGTATGAGGTTGTCAGTCTCCATGGCACAGGAAGCGTCATGAAAAAACCATGTTCTCATTTCACTCCTAATAAGAATGGAAAACATCAGGTGTTTCTGAAGTCCTACTCTGGCCACCGCTGTAGGCACCATCACGATTGATTTCATCCTGAAGTCTTCAGTTTACAGGAAATCCATATAAATCAACACGAATATGGAAATTTTATACCTCTCAGGAGTAACAGATTAACTAATTTTAAATTGGAGCAAAAAAGAAAGGTCAGTAGGAAAGCATTTATGAGGAACACAAGAAAAATATGCCAGACACAGTACTTTCTCCGGATGGGTACACTGTGGTTTATTTTTTTTCCTTTGCTTCTGAGTGGAGCTTGTGACCACAAACATGACTATTCAGGAGCCAGCAGGGTTACTGTTGTGAGGGAATCTTTTGCCTTTTTTGATTTAAAGATGTTTTTCAGTATATGAAAAAAGCAAGGGAAACTCAACAGACATCTTTATGTTCATACAGCTTTTCATACAACTGCAGAGAGACTTCTGCTCCTGAAACTGTAATTAGGATAAGGGTAGCTCATCTTTCCCAGGAGTGAGGCATTTCAGAGCAGTGGAAGGCTCTGGGAAATCAGGTGGAGTACAACCAGAAACAACCCAGTGTTAAAAATCTTTTGCTCTCCCACTGGGCCTAACTTTTTCATTCTTTAGAATATTTTATGAAGACATCTTCCCTGAAATTGCCTCCCAAATTATCCCTTTTATCTTGAGGTCTACCTGAATGAGAATATGGAACAAAGTTTTATACACACAATGAATCCCAAAATTATAATCATGTTTTTTTCTGAAGATGATCTCACTGATCTCTGAAACTGAAAATAATACAACTAGTGATAAAAGTAGTAAAGCAGAAAAGGAGACACTACATAACACACATTTTAAATTTTCCAAGTTCAAAACAGCATTTGCTTTGCTGCCAAACTGAAATGGACCTTGGCAACAGAGCCTTGGTTTGTCCAAAATGTGTCATAAATACTTAAGGAAATTTAAGGAAACTATAGTTTTGAATTCATACCTCATGAAAAGAGAACTGCTTCTGAACTCTAAGAGCAACTAGTAAGTATGTGCAAAAATCGATCATAAGTTCTGCAAGAAATTAAATTGGATTAATAAAGTAGATAATAAATTGGATAGAGAAATAGGGACAGCAGCTCTGGCTTGTTTGCAGGTTAAATCAGCGGTAGATCACCAAACTTAATATAGATGAAAGAGTTACAATACCTATACCACTTTCACAGACTTTATCCTTCCTCACAAAGTTTTATCTTTGGGTATTTTTTATTTCATTAAAGAATAGTCTAGCTGCTCATTTTATAGACACTTTTTTGTACTAATGAGTAAGGTTCCCATAGAAGAATAATTTGCATGAATAATTTACAATTTGCATAAATATGTAGTTAATACATTTTGAAACTTATTCATATATAAGGGACTTTACAGATACTTCACAAATACTATTTCAAAAATAATAAATGTTTCTTACATAAAACTTACAAGGTTGGAGTTTTTATTATTATTTCTAGTGGCATGAATGAACTGAAGCATGTAAAGTTTAAATATCTTGCCAGAAAACACACCTCTGTCAAATTTTGCAGGTAGAGTTGGCTCTAAGTCTGTTTGCTTTCAGTCTTTTGAAGTGTACTCTCTTAATCCTCTTTCCCTACTATGATTATACATAAGCAAGGGTTTGGGAATCCCAAAATATTAGGTGTATTTCTGTCACAAATCAAAAGGTGAAGCTTACTAACATCAGGAAAATGTAAACTTGAAAAAATGAAATTTCACAGCAGTTAACTTTCAAGTACCCAAAACTTACATATTTTGAAAATAAGCTACAGGTTCCAAATTAGGTTGAAGTAAAGACCTTAATATATTTAATATATAGAATATTATTTCTTATATTGCTGAAAATAGAAACTACTTCTGGTAGAGATATTTATTTATGCTCCTGTGCTGTGAATTAACAAGAAACTTTTACCTTCATATCCATCAGATCAACTTATTTTTTGTGAAGTCAAAAAGAGCAGCTAATATATTAATAAAATATGTTAAAAAAGAAGAAAATAAATTTCTGGGTATATTCATTGTGAGAATGTACAGACTGAAAGTAATTTGAGCCACCGACATTCAACTTTTCCAAACACAGAAGTCCGTGATTATTGAACATGACATCCACAGTGATAGTATTCTTTGCTGAAAGAAACGAGCCATCAGTGGTCATCAAGGGAGCAATGGTGGATTTAATGGGGCCATTTGAGTAGGGAACTTTTTGTCTTACTGCTTCTCATATCATACTGTGCAATTGCTTGTCTTTTACATTCAATCTGTTCACTAAAATAGAATTCAGAGGAAATAAAAGCCAGTTGGAAACACTACTTACTCCTGTGAAACCTTAGTGAATTGTACACTTGCTTGTT
This sequence comes from Chinchilla lanigera, assembly GCF_000276665.1. NCBI lineage: Eukaryota > Metazoa > Chordata > Mammalia > Rodentia > Chinchillidae > Chinchilla > Chinchilla lanigera. Next base: position 4,661,302 of record NW_004955407.1, read on the forward strand.
TAACACATAGACATGAAACTCTTTAGTAGAGATATGTTTTCAGCTGTGTGTAATATCTGTCTAACATGGTTTAGAAGAATGTCAGGAGAAAAGAAGATCAACCGATGGCAAAGACAGAAAGGATATACAAGGTACATATTTGTATTACAGTCTCATTGCAGTCCAGGCTGAGACATAAACCAGGGTGCTGAGAATGATGTTGATCATGACAAGATTAGTGGCCAGTGCTTTTCTTCTCCTCTGACAGCTTGTGGATGCAGAATGGATTTACGAGTCCCTAGAGGACAGGAAGGCATAAACAACACTTGGCATCAGCGTCGTGAAGTGCTGACATCATCAGTTCAAATCATCTGAGAGAACCAGAAAACTAGAATCCAAAGCTTGATTTTGTAGTACACTCCAACAAATGAAGAAATATAACATCTCAAAAGTGCTTCCTCAGTAGAGTCCTCCTTATCCAATTTGAAAGTATTCTGATTATGTTCAAAATGAGATGACACTGCCAATACAGATGGTGCAATCAGGGAATGAGAATTTGAATATTGGCCCTGAGGTCATAGATTAAGTAGTGAGTAATGCTTGTTAATAATAATGAGCACTTCTGATCACCTGATGGTAATACCCAGTCCTCCTAACCCCAGGATAGCAGATGTACTTGTGCTGTGGAATCTTGCCATTGCCTGCTTGGCAGCCTCAGACTGACAAGGAAGCTGTGTTTGAGCTGTCAGATGCCTGACTATCACTGTCAGTTCCACTCTTGACACTTCAGTTATGTCTATATTTTAAGAAAGGGCAAAAGATTGATGTTTTCCAAATATATTTTCAGAGCCATATTTTTTGTCATCAAGGATTGCGTGTGTCAATAACTAGGATAGTCATTCCCCTGTGCTGATGAAAGAGAAAGAATTTTGACATATAATGAGTTTACTTCAATATATATTGTGTTTTTACTGGGTCAGCATTATAGTAAAAGATACTGTTTTTTCAAGGAATGGGTGGTTTTGTTTCATGAAACTAATCCATGGTGCCTCTTTTGACATTATGATAATACAATTCAGATTTCAACCTCAGAAAGTTATTTCAGTGCTTTCAAGAGGATAATCCAGAGGAATAGTATAAATCTTTATGCCTATACTTTATATTTGATCCTTTGTTTCCCAAGTTAAGGATATGCAAGATTAACAGACTATGTGGCTATATGTGAACTTTTCATTTGTTTCCATAGGAAGCTTTATTTTATCAAACTACATCAAATGAAATAAGTTAAATTTGTACAATCAGCATTATAACTTCATTAAATTATAGAGTGATAGCAATATTACTCACTGATGTATATTAACTAATTATAATCTAAATTAATGGCAGCTCTTTTAAAATAAAATTTGAAAATATAAAGTTGAGTAAAGAACCTTACGTTTCCTTTAAAGTATTCTTCATCTATATTGTTTTCTAAAAATGGAGATTAAGATTACTTTGTTAGTTCTTTTAAAGAGATTTTGTTGTTACATTCTCAGGCTTAATTTTAAAATTTCTCTCCTTTTTTAAAAGAACCAGGAATCCTGGGTAGTTTCACATTCAAACATTCTTTTGAGCATGAAATTTAAATATCACTCAGAGAATAATGCCTTCCATACTTGCCATGAGTAACAAAATCAGGATGACTATTCATCTGAAATTATCTGTTAGATATTTGAACTGCAAGGTGTGACTACAATCATAACAAATTACTAATTTTAGTTTAAGATTCTTTCTTTTTTCCTATGTAGTTAACAAAAATGAAGCTTATGGCTAAAATGAAAAAAGCTGTTTTTCTTAGGTGGGAAAAGATTTGAGGTTGCTGTTGACAATTTGCAGACAAGTATAACAAAGCACTGGAAAAAACTTTAGAAGATCAAGAATAGCTTGTTAAACAAAATGAATTGATGTTTCTATTTGTAGTATATTTACAATGTCTCATGTACATATTTTTCTTAGAATTTATAACATATCTATCATCTATAATATATTATCTATTAATAGATCACTTTGCTAGATTAATACCTGGTCTGGGGGAACTGCAATAAAATAGGGACAGGTATTGTCAAAAAGAGAAGGCTTAAAGAATGAAGATATAGAAAGAGAAGAAATTGTGATCATAATAATTTCAGCCCATTTCCTATTGAAAAATGTGACTTAATTTTATACAAGTGCTATTCTTTTGCTCACTTTCCCCATGTTTATTCATATTTTATAACTCAGTTCTAAGTAAATTCTGTTATTTCAATTTATAACTTACAAAAAGGGTTTCTTCTCTCACACGCTTTTCTCTATGTTACAGCCCCATGCCTGGCCCTTCCATGGTGGCTTCTCACTACTGCAAGAATAGAGCTGAGAGAACCTGGTCCATTTTATAAACACCAGTGACCTTGAGCTGACCGATCCACTTTGAAGTCTTGCGCAGCCAGGGCTGCGTGCTGCAGTCAGCAGCACCTCTGTGTTCTCATCTGGTAGCCAGACTGAGGTGAATTTCCCTCTGAAAGGCCCAGGTTCTCAACTGCAAGACTCTTACCAATAGAAAACTCATTAACTCCCTTCCCGGAAAGAGTTGGGGAAATTTTTGTACCGATGCAAAGGGTGTGGTGAGAAGCATGTGTATTTTATCCAAGTTCACTCAGGAACCGCAGAAAATTTTTTGAGGTTACTCCAGGACCTCCCTGCCCTTGACTAAAAATATAGTTGTTATTCCCTTCCTGCTTTTGTGTCTAGGTAGTGGTGGAAAGTTTTCCTATCTCCTCTGCTCTTACATCTCTAAAAAGAAATTTTCTAAATGCTTCTGTGCCCCAGAATGTGTACAGAGTTCTATAAGAAATTAGGGTGGGTTTGCTTCTATACAAGAGACTTTGAATGTCTAACTGTCCTGATTTTTTAATCCTTCTAATTCAGGATGTTGGGATTTCTTTTCTGTTACATAACACATACATACATCCATATATGAAAAAATCAATTTAAAACTTGCTCTGACACTTCTATACATACCAGTGCCCCAAGATAAATGTGATTACTATGTATCACAAATATGTACTAACGAGAGTTCTTTAAATAATTACTCTGCAAATACTTTTCCAAATGTTATGCTTGAACTTGTTCATCACATTTCTCCACTGTGTTTAAAAACTTCCCATGGGACAATTAGTAACCTGGTTAATTGCTTTAGGATATGAGAGGTCTTTTAGTAAAAATGTTATTGAAGAAAGCAATTTTAACCAGCAGAGACAATGTAAAATATTTATTTTACAAGAAAGTGACAGGGGCAAACCTGACCAACATTAAAACTAAACTTTTTAAAGGACATGTTTCTTGTGATGCATCCTCCAAATTAGGTGCTATGAGAAAAACAATGAAAACTTTTTAGTTACTAGGTTATTCAATATTTAAAACTTCTTAGATAAGGAAAAGAAGCCTAGAGAAATTAAATAATTTTCCAAGGTAATACAGCTTGGTCAGAAAGCTTCATTTAGTATCTCATTCTGCACTTTTTCATGGAAGGCCTAGACTCTAGGGCACTGTCACATTTTTATCAGTAGGACTCATTCTGTGGTCTCCTGGGCAAATGACTTCCTCATTTTCCTAGCTCTACTTACTGATCCTTGCTAGTTCATCCTCTGCATTTTATTAGAAAACTATAACTTAGTGATCATGCCTACAGTCAGATGCTTCTTCAACTTTGTAAGAATTAGGCCCCGATAATTGAGACCTTTTTTTGTATGTGATGATAATAGTATTAAACCAAAAGAAGCATCCAAAGGGAAAATGACTCCTTCATTCTTGTAGAGATTTATTTAATGTAGCAAATACTTTGTATTTCATTATAGTGATGTTGAATTGATTATTACACAATTTTATAAATGTTTTAAAATTGTGATATCATATAAACACCTTTGAAACTATGAAATTATTTCAAGCTGTTAATAAAAACATTAATTTTATGAAAGGAGAATGGTACCTTGGTTGATAAATTCTTCCTTTCAGGAACAATTCAGCATCCAAACAGATTTATTCAGCAAAATTTTGCTTTCATTTGAGATCTCCCTATCAGGTAATGAACAGCTCTGGCCATCTTTCCCTCTGAAATGCAGACATCTTCCCCAGAACCATGAAATTAGCTAAGTTTGTGAACAGAAGTACCGCTGCATTAACATCTGAAATACAAAGGAAATGTTTAGATTTTAAGGTAGAAGTTCATATAGATATATAGAAATTTTCACTTTTAAAGTGAAGATTAACCATATGATTCTAGTCCATCTCTGAATGAGAGAATTTATCTGTCTCCAAGGAAAGTGATAAAATTAAAAAGGCATTTTTCAAATATTCAAATTAGATAAAATAGCCTGCGCCGAGTGAGTGCTCCAAGAGTTGTTGGTACCGTGGTTCCAGCCTGGGCTTTACTCACACCACCATGGTTGCCAGCTGAAACTCGCAGACAGAGCTAAGTATTTCCCATCACCTTCCTGGGGGCAGAGCGGGTGACCCAGGACCCCACCGTCATTACAGACTGAGTCTCTGCCCTCCGTGCACCTCTGAGTAGACAGGAGGTCCTCTCTCAGAAGCCCTGGGGACTGCTTTTGCTGGGGTTCGCCTGTGGGCACTCTCTGCATGTGCCCTGTGCTGAGTGAGCAAGTGCTCTAAGAGCTGCTGGTCCAGCTGTTCGAGTCTGTACTATACTTGTGCCCGGACACCCTGGGGGGGTCACAGGCATGGGCAGTCTGTGATTGCTGTCCATCCACCCTGCATCTGGTTCCTGTATGTGTCCTGAACTGACTGGAGACACAGAATCAGATGGTTCACAAACTGTTGACCCTGCAGGTTGTGTCTGGATTTTGCCTGTACCCTGAACTGCCTGGGGACATATGTCCACTGGACTGGGATTGTCACACCAGTGCAACCCGAGTCTGGGCCATGCACATGCACTGAACTGCAAGGGGATACAGGATCATACAGTCTGCCATTAGCTGGCACCAATGCCCATGGCTGAGACCTGGGAGAACTAGACTCAAATCAACAATCCCAGGAAAACCTGAGACTAAGTAGTGCTTCTCAGGGGTCACTGAGGGGCAAACCTGACAAAAGGAAAACTATGGACACTAGCAGCCTTTGCTGTGCAGCCACTGAAAAGGGAAACAGCTTTCCACATCCAGTAGCAAACATGACAAAACGAAGGACTAAAACACAATCCCAGAACTCTATCCCACTCAGAACAAGTCCAGGAGACATCTACATAGGAGAACTTGGTAAACACATGCCTGAAATAGCTAAAATGATTGCAGTGCAAGTAAAGAAACAACTCCATCAGGCTATAGAAGAGATGAGATCAGAAATAATCTCTCAGACAAAAAATGAAATGACAATAATAATGAAAGAACTGCACAAAAAGTCTGAAGAAACATATACAAACATAGAAGAACAAAGGCAGTGGACAGAGTGTTAAATGAAAAATATAGAAAGGACATAGAATGCATGAACCAGATTCAAAAAGACTTCCAGGAAAACAAACCTGCCATTGAGAGCTGCCAGAACTGCTTAAATGAAGCTGAAGATAGAATCGCAGACTTCGAAGACAGCATGACAGCTAGTGACAGTGAAAGAAAGGATCTTGTAAAATCAACAAGGATCCAAGAAAAGTCAATTCAACAGCTGCAAGATGAGGCAAAGAGGAATAATGTACGACTTGCAGGAGTCAATGAAATAGCACGAGGCAACACAACTGACATAAAAAGAATATTTGCAGAAATAATCCCAGAAAATTTCCCAAGTATGGAAACAGAACCTGATATACAGTTAAATGAAGCATATAGAACTCCAAACAATGACAACCAAAATAAAACTACACCCAGACATATAATAGTCAAGTTTCCATATCTCCAGCAAAAGAACAGAATATTAAAAGCTGCTAGAGAAAATAAACAGATTACCTATAAAGGAAAGCCCATCAGAATCATGGCAGATTTCTCAGCACAAACCATTCAATCAAGAAGAGCTTGGAGTGATGTATTACAGGTCCTGAGACACAACAGCTTCCAACTAAGACTGATGTACCCTGCCAAACTATCCCTCAAATTCAACGGAGAAATAAAATATTTTCACAACAATTGAAGAACTTCATGAGTGCCAATCCAGCATTACAAAGAGTACTAAAAGGTATTCTAGACAGAGAAAAATATGACCACAATTTCAAGAACAGTAGAAATGAAACATCAAGAAGAGCAACCAAGTAAGCAGGTAGAAAAAGTAAGACATTAGAACAAGTAAATAACATGACAATGATAAATCAATACATACCTGTTATAACCATAAATGTAAATGACGTCAATTCTCCAGTCAAAAGAAACAGACTAGCAGAGTGGATTAAAAAACAAAATCCAACAATATGCTGTATACAGGAAACACATTTTACTCAAAAGGAAATCCATAGACTAAAAGTCAGAGGATGGAAATCAATCCTCCATGCAACAGGAACCCAGAAAAAAGCAGGTATAGCTATTCTGTTTGTAGACAATGTAAACTTCAAACCAACAACAATCAAAAGAAATAAAAAGGTCACTACATATTAGTCAGGGGAAAACTGCAAGAGGATGAGATAACAATCATAAACATGTATGCACCGAATATCAGAGCTCCAAATTATGTAAGACAAACCTTAACAGGCATGAAAACCCATATAATTTATAACACTGTTTTAACAGGGGACCTAGACACCCCATTGACCCAAAGGGATAGGTCAACTGGACAAAA
>NW_004955407.1:4671411-4678175 GCF_000276665.1 Chinchilla lanigera
GGATAGTTAACATAGCTGTTCTACTGTCTTCTATTTCTTTGCTGAAAGAAACAGTTAATGAGTCCTTGATTGATCAGTTTTGCATGTCTCTATCTGTTTTCATGAGAAACCACTTTGAAGATATCAATATGTAATACAAGAAGCATTGTTAATTTCATACCACTTTGTTTGTAACTCTGTATTATCTGTATTGTTCTTTTGCTATTTTGCAAAAGGTTGCCTGTCTGTTAATGTTTTCCTCCTTTTATTTTTAAAATAAAAAACATTAGATAAAACAATTTACAATATTGAATTTAAAATTATTTTCAAGTTCCTTTTGACATTAATGTTTGGATAAATTATTTGATAAACAAGTGTTCAAAACTTTTATTCATGATTTTTAAAAAAGAATTTTGATTTTGGCAATGGAGGGTATTCTGTGTGATATCTAATAAAAATATTAACAATACTTATTTTTACAATAATCATTTATCTCTATAATAATTTAAACATTTACTTTTTCTTTGTGATTGGTGATGTTAATTCTGTTTGCAGTAGTCAGACAGGCATTCTTAAATATTAGAATTACTTGATTTGGGGGCTAGGGATTTAGCTCAGCGGCAAAGTGCCTGCTTAGCAAGCACAAGGTCGTGAGTTTGGTTCCCGGTACCAGAGAAAAACTAAAAAAAAAAAAAAAAAAACCAAAACAAGAATTACTTGATTTGATTGGTTTATATAATTTCTCCTTATGAGATAATTCTTATCAAGTACTTCATATAAAAATGCATTGAGTGTCTTTGAGTGTGAGAACTTAATACAAAAATCATTGATCTTTTCTCCTAGAATGCATAGCCACATTTGATTCACCGGTTTTTACAAAAAGTATTTAGGGAGTATTGCAGCACAAAATGCAGAAGTAGATATGAAACATTAGAGATTTTCTTTTATAAGACATGCTCTTCTTAATCTGTTATACTAATGCATTTCATTGCATAACTCTGTAAGACAAGGAACTTAAAGCCATGCTTTAATAATGTAGCCTCTCTAAGAACTGTAAGAGAAAGCTCCAACTGGAGCCATTGAGGGAAAACTGAATAATGCCTGCAGTCAGTAAAATTTCAGGTAATTATTGGAAAATATAGTTTGGACCAACAGCTAGATATGTGTACTACATGTGAATTGTTTATCAATGCAGTTGAACTCTCAGGAAGACTTATGTGCATTCAAGTCAGGCCTAAATCAAATTACATACAGTCACGGACACAAAAGAAATGATCCAGGATTGCACTGGTAGCACTGTCTGTCACCAGCGACTGCTGTTGTAAGTCATTTACATTTGTCATCACAGTTAAATAGTTTTAAACCAGCATTTATATGTGATCTAAAAACCATTGACCAATGTCATTTTAGAAATATTATTCTTTATTACCTTCAACGACATATAGCAAGCTATGATTTAAAGTGAGGTAACATTTTATTAATGTAATTGTCTTCTAATAGTATGCCTTGGATCGTAGGGATGATGCAGACCAACTACTGCTCAGTGTTGCTGCACTTTAGAACTGTGAGAGGCCCTACTGAAGAGCAGCAGCTTCGTGTTCACTGTCTAAGCTCCCACAGTGGGAAATAACAACTTCAGGACTGAAGTCAGATTTCTTACAAGGGTAATATTTTTGCTCTAATTGAGTGAGTGTGTGTGTAAATATGTGTGTATGTGAGAGAGAGACAGAGACACAGGCAGAGAGATATTCGCAAACAAAAGAAATAACACAAAGAGATAAATGTGAGATGAGGGAAAACATACAGACGTACTTTGGCTTCATCTACTGAAAATACACTGCTTGCTGTAGAACAGTTTAGCCTGACAAGGACAGTATGGACAGTGTAGGACTCTGAAGAAATGGTTCTGTTGCACTGTTAGGAGCCTTTTAGCTGTTTTCAACAGCATTTTAGTTGTGCTCAACAAATTCAGAGGCATGTTTTTTCACCCGTTCATATTTATTCAGGTATCTTTATGGCCAAAGCCTTTCCAAAATAGCCAATTGAGTTCACAGGAATACCAAGTAGACTTTACATGGGAAATAGCTGCAGAGTGTGAAAATAGGGCTCAACAAACATTTGTAATTATTATTCACCCTTTTTATGCTTTTTATGTTCAAAAGGGTATCATTTATAGGATCAGTAATATCAACCACAATATTAAAACAAATATTTATTTATTTTGGTTGGTACTACAAAAACCACCCACCATGTGTGGTAAAGATATATAGTTAACATTATAAGTATTATTATAAATAGTTTATAAGTACTGAATAATTTTATTACTGATGAGGAAATCTAGGTACAGAGAAATTAGGTATATTTCCTGAAAGCCTAATAAGTTACTTGTATGTTTATTTATCTCAAAAATATTTTTAATTCTTCTATCTCCCTTAATTCCTCTTTAATTAGCTTTTGTGAATTATAATTTCATTTAAAATTTTTCACAGATGATTATATAAATTCCTGTCAGGAAAATCTTTGATTTCAGTATAAATTCTGTCTCCTGACCCCAGTGAATTATTTCTATACCTGTATATTTCTATAGTAGATGAATAATTTTCCTGCCATCTGTAGCTCCCAACTATCTTTCTCACCATTAATGTTTATTTACTCTGTTAAAATGAGTTGAGATCCTATGATTGGCAAAGGAGGTGAAGCTTACAGCTTGTGCTGGGTACTGGGAAAACTGCAAGTCCAGTGGGTACTGATTTCTGGGGTGGCATTTAGGAAATGAGCATCATAAATCCAACAGTGTCTCAGTGTTGACCTCCCTGTATCAGCTGCTTTCCTGTCACTAGGTGGAGTTCCTGACACCTGTAACTGAAAGGAGGAGAGGCTTATTTTACCTTACAGTGTCAATGGGAGCCAAGGCAAAAGCAGCATGGCAGAGGGGCCTGGTAGAGAAAAGCTGTTCACATCATGGCAGTAGGGAGGAGAGAGAATAAGGTAGTGGCCAGGGACAAGAACATGCCCCTCCAGGTTATTTCACAGGGAATCTGCCTTTTCTCACCCCACCCCAACTACTGGTGTCAAATTCACCTGCAGAACTGATGGATAGATGAGTCCACTGCTGGATACAGTCTTGTCCCCTAAACGCAAGACAATTTTAGGTAAAGTTTTAGATCTAAACCATAATATTATGACCCTCAGTCCCCAAAACCTCATGTCTACCTTATTATACAAAATGCATTTAATCAGTCTCTAAGAGTTGCCAAATTCTTAACTGTTCCAGCATTACTAAAATGTCCAAGTCCAAAGACTGCTCTGAAGCTCAAGTCAAATGCTTGGCTGTGAGCCTTTTAAAAAAAGTTAAATGCTTCCACATACAATTGCACAGGGTAAACATTCAAATTCCAGTAAGATAGATGGCTAGAAGAAAATGGGACCAAAGCACACATTAAATAATACAGCTCTGTATCTAAAACTAGGGCTGGTTGTGGTGAAATGTAGATTGCAAAGGACTTGGGCAGCATTGCCGTGTGCCCTTGCTGTTGTTGCCTACATGGCTGCTATCTTGGGCTGGGTCTTCTCACTACTTGCAGCTTCCCTTGGCAGATGTTCCATGTCTGTGGTGTCCCTACTGAACTTTCAGTTTCACTCTCACAGCTTTGTGTTTGCAGGAGCATGCTATCTGTTCTCGAAGATCTTCTCCTGAAATCTGGATGAAAGCTTTTATGACCCGATAGCTCTCATACTCTATATACTTGGAAAACCAGCACCAGTGGGAGCAGTAGCTGAGACCCCTGGGACCACGGCTGCAGCAGGACTGTCTTCAAAAAAACAGCATTTTTCGAAAGAGTGTACCCTTCCTGCCTTTGTGCTTTCAATGGTTGGAATATGGCTAACTTCCGAGATGCCTTTAAGCCATACTTCCTATTTCCTAATGCAAAGTACTTGGCCTCTTGAATGCTAATCTCTTCAGCATCCACATAATGCATAACTCTACTAATGAGCACAGTGCCCTCATAAACTACTGCAGCACTCCTACAAGCCAGCCACCTTCAAAACACATGAGAATTTTGGGGTTTAGTTTGTATCTAAACCATAACATTGTTTGTAATGGAGAAATTTAACTTCTGGGAATCTGATACATTGCAATTTTCCTAAACACACAGAAAAGTTTTTCATGACTATATCCATCATGTGATTCAAGTGATTATTTATCGATTGTCTACAGGAGTTGAGTGGGCCTTTCACAAAAGGGCCTCCTCTCCAGATAACTTGACAAGTTCACCTAAACTTTAGTATTAATGATGATACTAAGCAGGCTTCTATGTCTTTTGTGCACACATTTTTCCAATGACTTGCTTCATTTGAACTATTTTTCAGTCTGAATCTTACTTCAAATGCAGTATTATTTTTTCTGGACCATTAACCCACATTCTAGATTCTACCATTAATCTCTTTTTTAAATTTTAGTACTACTTCCCCCAAAATGTGTTATTTAATATTAAAGTATCACTACTGGGTAAAGCATTTTAACTGATAATATGGATAGAATGAAGATTATACATCACAGTTAGTAGTAAATTGACTCAAATTGTAACATGTGACATCACCACACTATATATATATATATATATATACATATATACTCACACACACACACACACACACACACACACACACACACACACACACCTTGGTACACAAACTCAATTCTTTCCATGATTCTGGTTGCAAATTGAATTGGATGAGAACTGAATCAAATTTCCCAATAAGATCAACACTGTACCTAACCATTAAATTTGATTTCATTCTCATCGAACTTGGTTCGTGACCAGAATCATCAAAAGAATCAGGTCTGTGAACCAAGGTACACTTTAAAGATATTTCCCATTACTTGGCCCTCTCCTCATAGGCTTTGTTCTTCACTATAATTACAAAATTCTGCTGTCCCTTCTTAACATCTCTTTTCTTCTCCAGATTTTCCTGTTTTCCAAAGTTCTCTGATACACATCATGTTCTTTGTATTTATTTAAGCATTTTTGCTTTTGGTTTTTTGAGAGAAGGTCTTTCTATGTAGCTCAGGCTGGCCTTGAATTCCCTGTGTAGTCCAGGCTGGCCTTGAACTCATGTCTATCCTCCTACCCCAGTCTCCAAAGTGCTGGGATTACAGGCATTCATCACTGTGATGGGATTTTATGCATTTTTAAAATATTGTTTTGGAACAAGTAATCCACATCTTAATTTAGGTCCCTATAAATTATTCCATAATAATTGTACATGCTCTCCCGGCAGAATTATCAAAACCTCCTTCTATTTTGCAAAATAATCTTGGATCAGAAGTTATAGTAGATGGCTATTTTAAATTAGCAAATATTCTTGGTTCTTTTGATCTATTCTGCCCATATTCTCCTCAACTGAGGCATTGTGTGCCTAGGCTAAATTTCAAATAGAAAGGTGGCATAGAGAAAAACACAGATATTGAAATGAAAGGGTCATTGTCATTTATGTTTCACTGGAATTTTTCTTATTTCTTTTCATTTCTTTATTACTTTTGTAAGCCCTATTGCTGGCAAAGACCACAAGATTAAGGACTGAAAAGATCTAAACATCAGTCAGTCAAGTTCTCTGGCTCTGAGTGTGTGAAACACAGCTCTTCAGAGATAACTTTTGTGGCTAAAAGTGGATGCTTAAACTTTAAATGATTTCCAAAAATATATGTTAACAACATATCATGTATATTAACACATATGTGTTAAAAAGAACTACGTATATTACCTCCTTTCTTTTCCAATGTGTTAATTGACTGTAAGAACTTAAAATGAAAAAACTAAAAATAATTTGTCAGTTTCTAAAATTAATCCACCTTCAGTGGCTTTCAGGAAAGGAATTATACACATGTAGAAATATAAGACATTTTTATCAAATATCTTGCTATACATTTTCATATTAATTCAACAATATAGATCATATGTTTTCAGTAAAATTAAATTGTCCTACTACTGCAATAATAAAACTTGTTGGATAATGCTTATGTGCCTCAGAGTGAAGATGTGCTGTGTAGAATGGAGAAATTAAAATTGGAAAAATCATCAACTTATGTGGTGTTTCCACGAGCTTCTGCAGCATCCACACATCTTTATTTTAAATATAAATTTGCTTCTGTTATCTGTCCCAATAATACATTTCAACAAATATCACTTCCTTTATAAGCTTAGATCTAATATTAACTGTTAAAAAGGTTCACATAAATAACAGTTGGAGAAATGTTGATCACAAAAATATCTTGGATGGCTCCTGAAGTCCCATTCACCATACCTGATTTCACAGACATTCCTTATAGAGAAGCAATAGAGTTCCTCAGCATGAAGTTGCATAAATACTGAATACCCAGAAGGCAATGTCACAATTCACTGTCTTGTTTTATTTCTAGAGTTCATTTCAATGCTTGGGATGACACTGATTTGCTGCCTGTGTCTGTCCTGAATCTATCTTCAGCTGCCGATCTATGGGTTAATCACACTCAAGGGAAATCTGACCCGGTGTTAAATTTGTTTGCTCCTTTATATTCTCACAACCATTGAAAATCATTATTGGCATTTTCAATTTGTTTACTAAGCAAATCTTTAATGTCAGACAGCAAGTTTAGGTAGGACATTATATGTAAATAATCTCCGCAGACATGCTTTGTGTCACATAACTGTCAAAGAACATATTTTTGTAGACATGAAAGCTGTGCTATAAATAACCATACTCTGTTTTATTTAAATAAGAAATGAATATAGTTACAGAAGTCA